>NC_139513.1:163383532-163673532 GCF_947247035.1 Vipera ursinii | reverse complement strand
GGCGATTTTTGTGCCAGGAGGTGAAATTTTTTTTCAACCCAAATGTATAAATAGACACCAGAATGAGATTCAGGGTTGAATTTCGTCCTTCAAAATGGTGTTTTTAATAGATTTTAAATTCAAGATTTTTTTTGGTGTGCGATGAAGAAAATTCCTGATGCCGGAGTCAGGGATTTTTGTGCTCAGGAGGTGAATGTTTTTTTTTACGAAAATCTAAAAACGGACACCAGAATGAGATTCGGGGTTGAATTTCATCCTAAAAAATGGTGTTTCCATTGCTTTTAAAAAACAGACACCAGAATTAAATTCGAGTTTTAATTTCATCCTTAAAAATGGTTTTTTTCATAGATTTTGAAAATCAAGATTTTTTGGTGTCCGGGGAAGAAAATTCGTGATGCCGGAGTCAGGGATTTTTGTGCCCAGGAGGTGAATGTTTTTTCCACCCAAATGTAAAAACGCACACTAGAATGAGATTTGGGGTTGAATTTCATTCTTAAAAATGGTGTTTTTCATAGCTTTTAAAAATTAAGAATTTTTTGGTGTCCGGGGAAGAAAATTCCTAATGCCGAAGGCAAGGCAAGGCAAGGCAAGGCAAGGCAAGGCAAGGCAAGGCAAGGCAAGGCAAGGCAAGGCAAGGCAAGGCAAGGCAAGGCAAGGCAAGGCAAGGCAAGGCAAGGCAAGGCAAGGCAAGGCAAGGCAAGGCAAGGCAAGGCAAGGCAAGGCAAGGCAAGGCAAGGCAAGGCAAGGCAAGGCAAGGCAAGGCAAGGCAAGGCAAGGCAAGGCAAGGCAAGGCAAGGCAAGGCAAGGCAAGGCAAGGCAAGGCAAGGCAAGGCAAGGCAAAATTCCTGATGCCGGAGTCAGGGATTTTTGTGCCCAGGAGGTGAAATTTTTTTCCACCCAAATGTAAAAATGCACACCAGAATGAGATTCGGGGTTGAATTTCATTCTCAAAAATGGTGTTTTTCATAATTTTTAAAAATCAAGATTTTGTTGGGAAGAAAATGCCTGATGCCGGAGTCAGGGATTTTTGGGCCCAGGAGGTGAAATTTTTTTCCACCCAAATGTAAAAACGCACGCCAGAATGAGATTCGGGGTTGAATTTCATTCTCAAAAATGGTGTTTTTCATTGCTTTTAAAAATCAAGATTTTTTTGGTGTCTGGGGAAGAAAATTCCTGATGCCAGGGTCAGGGATTTTTGTGCCCAGGAGGTGAATATTTTTTTTGACCCAAATATAAAAACGGATGCCAGAATTAGATTTGGGGTTGAATTTCGTCCTTCAAAATGGTGTTTTTCATAGTTTTTAAAAATGAAGATTTTTTTGGTGTCCGGGGAAGATAATTCCTGTTGACGGGGTCAGGGATTTTTGGGCCCAGGAGGTGAAATTTTTTTTTTATTCAAATATAAAAACAGACACCCAAATAGATTCGGGGTTGAATTTTGTCCTTAAAAATGGTGTTTTTCATAATTTTTAAAAATCAAGATTTTGTTGGGAAGAAAATGCCTGATGCCGGAGTCAGAGATTTTTGTGCCCAGGAGGTGAAATTTTTTCTTCCACCCAAATCTATAAACGGACGCCAGAATGAGATTCGGGGTTGAATTTCGTGCTTAAAAATGGTGTTTTTCATAGCTTTTAAAAATCAAGATTGTTTTGGTGTCCGGGGAAGAAAATTCCTGATGCCGGGGTCAGAGAGTTTTGTGCCCAGGAGGTGAATTTTTTCCCCCAACCCAAATCTATAAACAGACGCCGGAATGAGATTCGGGGTTGAATTTCGTGCTTAAAAATGGTGTTTTTCATAGCTTTTAAAAATCAAGAATTTTTTGGTGTCCCGGGGAGAAAATTCCTGATGCCGGAGTCAGGGATTTTTGTGCCCAGGAGGTGAAATTTTTTCCCACCCCCAAATCTAAAAACCGACACCAGAATGAGATTCGGGGTTGAATTTCATTCTCAAAAATGGTGTTTTTCATAGCTTTTAAAAATCAAGATTTATTTCGTGTCCGGGGAAGAAAATTCCTGATGCCGGAGTCAGGGATTTTTGTGCCCAGGAGGTGAAATTTTTTTCCACCCAAATGTAAAAATGCACACCAGAATGAGATTCGGGGTTGAATTTCATTCTCAAAAATGGTGTTTTTCATAATTTTTAAAAATCAAGATTTTGTTGGGAAGAAAATGCCTGATGCCGGAGTCAGGGATTTTTGGGCCCAGGAGGTGAAATTTTTTTCCACCCAAATGTAAAAACGCACGCCAGAATGAGATTCGGGGTTGAATTTCATTCTCAAAAATGGTGTTTTTCATTGCTTTTAAAAATCAAGATTTTTTTGGTGTCTGGGGAAGAAAATTCCTGATGCCAGGGTCAGGGATTTTTGTGCCCAGGAGGTGAATATTTTTTTTGACCCAAATATAAAAACGGATGCCAGAATTAGATTTGGGGTTGAATTTCGTCCTTCAAAATGGTGTTTTTCATAGTTTTTAAAAATGAAGATTTTTTTGGTGTCCGGGGAAGATAATTCCTGTTGACGGGGTCAGGGATTTTTGGGCCCAGGAGGTGAAATTTTTTTTTTATTCAAATATAAAAACAGACACCCAAATAGATTCGGGGTTGAATTTTGTCCTTAAAAATGGTGTTTTTCATAATTTTTAAAAATCAAGATTTTGTTGGGAAGAAAATGCCTGATGCCGGAGTCAGAGATTTTTGTGCCCAGGAGGTGAAATTTTTTCTTCCACCCAAATCTATAAACGGACGCCAGAATGAGATTCGGGGTTGAATTTCGTGCTTAAAAATGGTGTTTTTCATAGCTTTTAAAAATCAAGATTGTTTTGGTGTCCGGGGAAGAAAATTCCTGATGCCGGGGTCAGAGAGTTTTGTGCCCAGGAGGTGAATTTTTTCCCCCAACCCAAATCTATAAACAGACGCCGGAATGAGATTCGGGGTTGAATTTCGTGCTTAAAAATGGTGTTTTTCATAGCTTTTAAAAATCAAGAATTTTTTGGTGTCCCGGGGAGAAAATTCCTGATGCCGGAGTCAGGGATTTTTGTGCCCAGGAGGTGAAATTTTTTCCCACCCCCAAATCTAAAAACCGACACCAGAATGAGATTCGGGGTTGAATTTCATTCTCAAAAATGGTGTTTTTCATAGCTTTTAAAAATCAAGATTTATTTCGTGTCCGGGGAAGAAAATTCCTGATGCCGGAGTCAGGGATTTTTGTGCACAGGAGGTGAAAAATTTTTTTTGACTCAAATGTAAAAACAGACACCCGAATGAGATTCAGGGTTGAATTTTGTCCTTTAAAATGGTGTTTATCATAATAAATTCCTGATGCCGGAGTCAGGGAGTTTTGTGCCCAGGAGGTGAAATTTTTTTCCACCCAAATGTAAAAACGCACACCAGAATGAGATTCGGGGTTGAATTTCATTCTCAAAAATGGTGTTTTTCATTGCTTTTAAAAATCAAGATTTTTTTGGTGTCTGGGGAAGAAAATTCCTGATGCCAGGGTCAGGGATTTTTGTGCCCAGGAGGTGAATATTTTTTTTGACCCAAATATAAAAACGGATGCCAGAATTAGATTTGGGGTTGAATTTCATCCTTCAAAATGGTGTTTTTCATAGTTTTTAAAAATGAAGATTTTTTTGGTGTCCGGGGAAGATAATTCCTGATGCCGGAGTCAGGGATTTTTGGGCCCAGGAAGTGAAATTTTTTTTTTTGATTCAAATATAAAAACAGACACCCGAATAGATTCGGGGTTGAATTTTGTCCTTAAAAATGGTGTTTTTCATAATTTTTAAAAATCAAGATTTTGTTGGGAAGAAAATGCCTGATGCCGGAGTCAGGGATTTTTGTGCCCAGGAGGTGAAAAATTTCTTTTGACTCAAATGTAAAAACAGACACCCGAATGAGATTCAGGGTTGAATTTTGTCCTTTAAAATGGTGTTTATCATAATTAATTCCTGATGCCGGAGTCAGGGAGTTTTGTGCCCAGGAGGTGAAATTTTTTTCCACCCAAATGTAAAAACGCACACCAGAATGAGATTCGGGGTTGAATTTCATTCTCAAAAATGGTGTTTTTCATTGCTTTTAAAAATCAAGATTTTTTTGGTGTCTGGGGAAGAAAATTCCTGATGCCAGGGTCAGGGATTTTTGTGCCCAGGAGGTGAATATTTTTTTTGACCCAAATATAAAAACGGATGCCAGAATTAGATTTGGGGTTGAATTTCGTCCTTCAAAATGGTGTTTTTCATAGTTTTTAAAAATGAAGATTTTTTTGGTGTCCGGGGAAGATAATTCCTGATGCCGGAGTCAGGGAGTTTTGTGCCCAGGAGGTGAAATTTTTTTCCACCCAAATGTAAAAACGCACGCCAGAATGAGATTCGGGGTTGAATTTCATTCTCAAAAATGGTGTTTTTCATAATTTTTAAAAATCAAGATTTTGTTGGGAAGAAAATTCCTGATGCCGGAGTCAGGGATTTTTGGGCCCAGGAGGTGAAATTTTTTTCCACCCAAATGTAAAAACGCACGCCAGAATGAGATTCGGGGTTGAATTTCATTCTCAAAAATGGTGTTTTTCATTGCTTTTAAAAATCAAGATTTTTTTGGTGTCTGGGGAAGAAAATTCCTGATGCCAGGGTCAGGGATTTTTGTGCCCAGGAGGTGAATATTTTTTTTGACCCAAATATAAAAACGGATGCCAGAATTAGATTTGGGGTTGAATTTCGTCCTTCAAAATGGTGTTTTTCATAGTTTTTAAAAATGAAGATTTTTTTGGTGTCCGGGGAAGATAATTCCTGTTGACGGGGTCAGGGATTTTTGGGCCCAGGAGGTGAAATTTTTTTTTTATTCAAATATAAAAACAGACACCCAAATAGATTCGGGGTTGAATTTTGTCCTTAAAAATGGTGTTTTTCATAATTTTTAAAAATCAAGATTTTGTTGGGAAGAAAATGCCTGATGCCGGAGTCAGAGATTTTTGTGCCCAGGAGGTGAAATTTTTTCTTCCACCCAAATCTATAAACGGACGCCAGAATGAGATTCGGGGTTGAATTTCGTGCTTAAAAATGGTGTTTTTCATAGCTTTTAAAAATCAAGATTGTTTTGGTGTCCGGGGAAGAAAATTCCTGATGCCGGGGTCAGAGAGTTTTGTGCCCAGGAGGTGAATTTTTTCCCCCCACCCAAATCTATAAACAGACGCCGGAATGAGATTCGGGGTTGAATTTCGTGCTTTAAAATGGTGTTTTTCATAGCTTTTAAAAATCAAGAATTTTTTGGTGTCCCGGGGAGAAAATTCCTGATGCCGGAGTCAGGGATTTTTGTGCCCAGGAGGTGAATTTTTTTCCCACCCCCAAATCTAAAAACCGACACCAGAATGAGATTCGGGGTTGAATTTCATTCTCAAAAATGGTGTTTTTCATTGCTTTTAAAAATCAAGATTTTTTTGGTGTCTGGGGAAGAAAATTCCTGATGCCAGGGTCAGGGATTTTTGTGCCCAGGAGGTGAATATTTTTTTTGACCCAAATATAAAAACGGATGCCAGAATTAGATTTGGGGTTGAATTTCATCCTTCAAAATGGTGTTTTTCATAGTTTTTAAAAATGAAGATTTTTTTGGTGTCCGGGGAAGATAATTCCTGATGCCGGAGTCAGGGATTTTTGGGCCCAGGAAGTGAATTTTTTTTTTTTGATTCAAATATAAAAACAGACACCCGAATAGATTCGGGGTTGAATTTTGTCCTTAAAAATGGTGTTTTTCATAATTTTTAAAAATCAAGATTTTGTTGGGAAGAAAATGCCTGATGCCGGAGTCAGGGATTTTTGTGCCCAGGAGGTGAAAAATTTCTTTTGACTCAAATGTAAAAACAGACACCCGAATGAGATTCAGGGTTGAATTTTGTCCTTTAAAATGGTGTTTATCATAATTAATTCCTGATGCCGGAGTCAGGGAGTTTTGTGCCCAGGAGGTGAAATTTTTTTCCACCCAAATGTAAAAACGCACACCAGAATGAGATTCGGGGTTGAATTTCATTCTCAAAAATGGTGTTTTTCATTGCTTTTAAAAATCAAGATTTTTTTGGTGTCTGGGGAAGAAAATTCCTGATGCCAGGGTCAGGGATTTTTGTGCCCAGGAGGTGAATATTTTTTTTGACCCAAATATAAAAACGGATGCCAGAATTAGATTTGGGGTTGAATTTCGTCCTTCAAAATGGTGTTTTTCATAGTTTTTAAAAATGAAGATTTTTTTGGTGTCCGGGGAAGATAATTCCTGATGCCGGAGTCAGGGAGTTTTGTGCCCAGGAGGTGAAATTTTTTTCCACCCAAATGTAAAAACGCACACCAGAATGAGATTCGGGGTTGAATTTCATTCTCAAAAATGGTGTTTTTCATTGCTTTTAAAAATCAAGATTTTTTTGGTGTCTGGGGAAGAAAATTCCTGATGCCAGGGTCAGGGATTTTTGTGCCCAGGAGGTGAATATTTTTTTTGACCCAAATATAAAAACGGATGCCAGAATTAGATTTGGGGTTGAATTTCATCCTTCAAAATGGTGTTTTTCATAGTTTTTAAAAATGAAGATTTTTTTGGTGTCCGGGGAAGATAATTCCTGATGCCGGAGTCAGGGATTTTTGGGCCCAGGAAGTGAAATTTTTTTTTTTGATTCAAATATAAAAACAGACACCCGAATAGATTCGGGGTTGAATTTTGTCCTTAAAAATGGTGTTTTTCATAATTTTTAAAAATCAAGATTTTGTTGGGAAGAAAATGCCTGATGCCGGAGTCAGGGATTTTTGTGCCCAGGAGGTGAAAAATTTCTTTTGACTCAAATGTAAAAACAGACACCCGAATGAGATTCAGGGTTGAATTTTGTCCTTTAAAATGGTGTTTATCATAATTAATTCCTGATGCCGGAGTCAGGGAGTTTTGTGCCCAGGAGGTGAAATTTTTTTCCACCCAAATGTAAAAACGCACACCAGAATGAGATTCGGGGTTGAATTTCATTCTCAAAAATGGTGTTTTTCATTGCTTTTAAAAATCAAGATTTTTTTGGTGTCTGGGGAAGAAAATTCCTGATGCCAGGGTCAGGGATTTTTGTGCCCAGGAGGTGAATATTTTTTTTGACCCAAATATAAAAACGGATGCCAGAATTAGATTTGGGGTTGAATTTCGTCCTTCAAAATGGTGTTTTTCATAGTTTTTAAAAATGAAGATTTTTTTGGTGTCCGGGGAAGATAATTCCTGATGCCGGAGTCAGGGAGTTTTGTGCCCAGGAGGTGAAATTTTTTCCCACCCCCAAATCTAAAAACCGACACCAGAATGAGATTCGGGGTTGAATTTCATTCTCAAAAATGGTGTTTTTCATAGCTTTCAAAAATCAAGATTTATTTCGTGTCCGGGGAAGAAAATTCCTGATGCCGGAGTCAGGGATTTTTGTGCCCAGGAGGTGAAAAAATTTTTTTGACTCAAATGTAAAAACAGACACCCGAATGAGATTCAGGGTTGAATTTTGTCCTTTAAAATGGTGTTTATCATAATAAATTCCTGATGCCGGAGTCAGGGATTTTTGTGCCAAGGAGGTGAAATTATTTTCCACCCAAATGTAAAAACGCACACCAGAATGAGATCCGGGGTTGAATTTCGTCCTTAAAAAATGGTGTTTTTCATAGTTTATGAAAATCAAGATGCCGGAGTCAGGGATTTTTGTGCCCAGGAGGTGAAATTTTTTTATTGACTCAAATGTAAAAACGGACACCAGAATGAGATTCAGGGTTGAATTTCATTCTTAAAAATGGTGTTTTTCATAGCTTTTAAAAATCAAGATGCCGGAGTCAGGGATTTTTGTGCCAGGCAGGTGAAATTTTTTTTCCACCCAAATGTAAAAACGGACACCAGAATGAGATTCGGGGTTGAATTTCATTCTTAAAAATGGTGTTTTTCATAGCTTTTAAAAATTAAGAATTTTTTGGTGTCCGGGGAAGAAAATTCCTAATGCCGAAGGCAAGGCAAGGCAAGGCAAGGCAAAGCAAGGCAAGGCAAGGCAAATTTCAAATTTCAAATTTCAAATTTCAAATTTCAAATTTCAAATTTCAAATTTCAAATTTCTTTAATTTTATTTAATTTAATTTAAAATCCCTCAGTCCAGACCAGACAATTCAAACAACCAGGTTTTTAAGTTCCGGCGATTTTTGTGCCCAGGAGGTGAAATTTTTTTTCAACCCAAATGTATAAATAGACACCAGAATGAGATTCAGGGTTGAATTTCGTCCTTCAAAATGGTGTTTTTAATAGATTTTAAATTCAAGATTTTTTTTGGTGTGCGATGAAGAAAATTCCTGATGCCGGAGTCAGGGATTTTTGTGCTCAGGAGGTGAATGTTTTTTTTTACGAAAATCTAAAAACGGACACCAGAATGAGATTCGGGGTTGAATTTCATCCTTAAAAATGGTGTTTCCATAGCTTTTAAAAAACAGACACCAGAATTAAATTCGAGTTTTAATTTCATCCTTAAAAATGGTTTTTTTCATAGATTTTAAAAATCAAGATTTTTTGGTGTCCGGGGAAGAAAATTCGTGATGCCGGAGTCAGGGATTTTTGTGCCCAGGAGGTGAATGTTTTTTCCACCCAAATGTAAAAACGCACACTAGAATGAGATTTGGGGTTGAATTTCATTCTTAAAAATGGTGTTTTTCATAGCTTTTAAAAATTAAGAATTTTTTGGTGTCCGGGGAAGAAAATTCCTAATGCCGAAGGCAAGGCAAGGCAAGGCAAGGCAAGGCAAGGCAAGGCAAGGCAAGGCAAGGCAAGGCAAGGCAAGGCAAGGAAAGGCAAGGCAAGGCAAGGCTCAAATTTCAAATTTCAAATTTCTTTAATTTTATTTAATTTAATTTAATATCCCAAAGTCCAGGCCAGACAATTCAAAAAACCAGGTTTTTAAGTCCCGGCGATTTTTGTGCCCAGGAGGTGAAATTTTTTTCCCACCCATATGTATAAATAGACACCAGAATGAGATTCGGGGTTGAATTTCATCCTTCAAAATGGTGTTTTTCATAGATTTTAAATTCAAGATTTTTTTGGTGTGCGGGGAAGAAAATTCCTGATGCCGGAGTCAGGGATTTTTGTGCCCAGGAGGTGAAATTTTTTTCCACCCAAATGTCAAAACGCACACTAGAATGAGATTCGTGGTTGAATTTCATTCTTAAAAATGGTGTTTTTCATAGCTTTTAAAAATCAATAATTTTTTGGTGTCCGAGGAAGAAAATTTCTGATGCCGGAGTCAGGGATTTTTGTGCCAAGGAGGTGAAATTATTTTCCACCCAAATGTAAAAACGCACAGCAGAATGAGATCCGGGGTTGAATTTCGTCCTTAAAAAATGGTGTTTTTCATAGTTTATGAAAATCAAGATGCCGGAGTCAGGGATTTTTGTGCCCAGGAGGTGAAATTATTTTCCACCCAAATGTAAAAACGCACACCAGAATGAGATTCAGGGTTGAATTTCATTCTTAAAAATGGTGTTTTTCATAGTTTTTAAAAATGAAGATTTTTTTGGTGTCCGGGGAAGATAATTCCTGATGCCGGAGTCAGGGATTTTTGGGCCCAGGAGGTGAATGTTTTTAAATTCAAGATTTTTTTGGTGTCCGGGGAAGAAAATTCCTGATGCCGGAGTCAGGGATTTTTGTGCCCAGGAGGTGAAAAAGTTTTTTTGACCCAAATCTAAAAACAGACACCAGAATGAGATTCAGGGTTGAATTTCACTCTTAAAAATGGTGTTTTTCATAGCTTTTAAAAAGCAAGAATTTTTTGGTGTCTGAGGAAGAAAATTCCTGATGCCGGAGTCAGGCATTTTTGTGCCCAGGAGGTGAAATTATTTTCCACCCAAATGTAAAAACGCACACCAGAATGAGATTCGGGGTTGAATTTCATTCTTAAAAATGGTGTTTTTCATAGTTTTAAAAATCAAGAATTTTTTGTTGTCCGAGGAAGAAAATTCCAGATGCCGGGGGTCAGGGACTTTTGTGCCCAGGAGGTGAATGTTTTTTTTCCTCAAATGTAAAAACGCACACCAGAATGAGATTTGGGGTTGAATTTCTTCCTTAAAAATGGTGTTTTTCATAGTTTATAAAAATCAAGATTTTTTTGTTGTCCGGGGAAGAAACTTCCTGATGACAGGGTCAGGGATTTTTGTGCCCAAGAGGTGAATATTTTTTTTTACTCAAATGTAAAAACGGACACCAGAATGAGATTCAGGGTTGAATTTCATTCTTAAAAATGGTGTTTTTCATAGCTTTTAAAAATCAAGATTTTTTTGGTGTGCAGGGAAGAAAATTCCTGATGCCGGGGTAAGGGATTTTTGTGCCCAGGAGGTGAATGTTTTTTTTTTTACTCAAATCTAAAAACGGACACAAGAATGAGATTCGGGGTTGAATTTCGTCCTTAAAAATGGTGTTTTTCATAGTTTATAAAAATCAAGATTTATTTCGTGTCCGGGGAAGAAAATTCCTGATGCCGGGGTAAGGGATTTTTGTGCCCAGGAGGTGAAATTTTTTTTCCACCCAAATCTAAAAATGGACACCAGAATGAGATTCGGGGTTGAATTTCATTCTTAAAAATGGTGTTTTTCATAGCTTTTAAAAATCAAGAATTTTTTGGTGTCCGAGGAAGAAAATTTCTGATGCCGGAGTCAGGGATTTTTGTGCCCAGGAGGTGAAATTATTTTCCACCCAAATGTAAAAACGGACACCAGAATGAGGTTCGGGGTTGAATTTCGTCCTTAAAAAATGGTGTTTTTCATAGTTTATGAAAATCAAGATGCCGGAGTCAAGGATTTTTGTGCCCAGGAGGTGAAATTTTTTTATTGACTCAATTGTAAAAACGGACACCAGAATGAGATTCAGGGTTGAATTTCACTCTTAAAAATGGTGTTTTTCATAGCTTTTAAAAAGCAAGCATTTTTTGGTGTCTGAGGAAGAAAATTCCTGATGCCGGAGTCAGGCATTTTTGTGCCCAGGAGGTGAAATTATTTTCCACCCAAATGTAAAAACGCACACCAGAATGAGATTCGGGGTTGAATTTCATTCTTAAAAATGGTGTTTTTCATAGTTTTAAAAATCAAGAATTTTTTGTTGTCCCGGGAAGAAAATTCCTGATGCCGGAGTCAGGGATTTTTGTGCCAAGGAGGTGAAATTATTTTCCACCCAAATGTAAAAACGCACACCAGAATGAGATCCGGGGTTGAATTTCGTCCTTAAAAAATGGTGTTTTTCATAGTTTATGAAAATCAAGATGCCGGAGTCAGGGATTTTTGTGCCCAGGAGGTGAAATTTTTTTATTGACTCAAATGTAAAAACGGACACCAGAATGAGATTCAGGGTTGAATTTCATTCTTAAAAATGGTGTTTTTCATAGCTTTTAAAAATCAAGATTTATTTCGTGTCCGAGGAAGAAAATTCCTGATGCCGGGGGTCAGGGACTTTTGTTCCCAGGAGGTGAATTTTTTTTATCTCAAATGTAAAAACGCACACCAGAATGAGATTCGGGGTTGAATTTCTTCCTTAAAAATGGTGTTTTTCATAGTTTATAAAAATCAAGATTTTTTTGTTGTCCGGGGAAGAAACTTCCTGATGACAGGGTCAGGGATTTTTGTGCCCAAGAGGTGAATATTTTGTTTTACTCAAATGTAAAAACGGACACCAGAATGAGATTCGGGGTTGAATTTCATTCTTAAAAATGGTGTTTTTCATAGCTTTTAAAAAGCAAGAATTTTTTGGTGTCCGGGGAAGATAATTCCTGATGCCGGAGTCAGGGATTTTTGGGCCCAGGAGGTGAATTTTTTTTTTTGACTCAAATGTAAAAACAGACACCCGAATAGATTCAGGGTTGAATTTTGTCCTTAAAAATGGTGTTTTCATAATTTTTAAAAATCAAGATTTTGTTGGGAAGAAAATGCCTGATGCCGGAGGCAGGGATTTTTGTGCCCAGGAGGTGAATTTTTTTTCCCCACCCAAATCTATAAACGGACGCCGGAATGAGATTCGGGGTTGAATTTCGTGCTTAAAAATGGTGTTTTTCATAGCTTTTAAAAATCAAGATTTTTTTTGGTGTCCGGGGAAGAAAATTCCTGATGCCGGAGTCAGGGACTTTTGTGCCCAGGAGGTGAAATTATTTTCCAACGAAATGTAAAAACGCACACCAGAATGAAATTCGGACTTGAATTTCATTCTTAAAAATGATGTTTTTCATAGCTTTTAAAAATCAACAATTTTTTGGTGTCCCGGGAAGAAAATTCCTGATGCCGGAGTCAGGCCCAGGAGGTGAAATTATTTTCCACCCAAATGTAAAAACGCACACCAGAATGAGATTCGGGGTTGAATTTCATTCTTAAAAATGATGTTTTTCATAGCTTTTAAAAATCAAGATTTTTTTGGTGTCCGGGGAAGAAAATTCCTGATGCCGGGGTCAGAGAGTTTTCTGCCCAGGAGGTGAATTTTTTTTCCCCACCCAAATCTATAAACAAACACTGGAATGAGATTCGGGGTTGAATTTCGTGCTTAAAAATGGTGTTTTTCATAGCTTTTAAAAAATCAAGAATTTTTTGGTGTCCGGGGAAGAAAATTCCTGATGCCGGAGTCAGGCCCAGGAGGTGAAATTATTTTCCACCCAAATGTAAAAACGCACACCAGAATGAGATTCGGGGTTGAATTTCATTCTTAAAAATGATGTTTTTCATAACTTTTAAAAATCAAGAATTTTTTGGAGTCCCTGGAAGAAAATTCCTGATGCCAGAGTCAGGGATTTTTGTGCCCAGGAGGTGAAATTTTTTCCCACCCCCAAATCTAAAAACCGACACCAGAATGAGATTCGGGGTTGAATTTCATTCTCAAAAATGGTGTTTTTCATAGCTTTTAAAAATCAAGATTTATTTCGTGTCCGGGGAGGAAAATTCCTGATGCTGTGGTCAGGGATTTTTGTGCCCAGGAGGTGAATATTTTTTTTGACCCAAATGTAAAAACGGATGCCAGAATTAGATTTGGGGTTGAATTTCGTCCTTCAAAATGGTGTTTTTCATAGTTTTTAAAAATGAAGATGTTTTTGGTGTCCAGGGAAGATAAATCCTGATGCCAAAGTCAGGGATTTTTGGGCCCAGAAGGTGAAATTTTTTTTTTGACTCAAATGTAAAAACAGACACCCGAATAGATTCAGTGTTGAATTTTGTCCTTCAAAATGGTGTTTTTCATAATTTTTAAAAATCAAGATTTTGTTGGGAAGAGAATGCCTGATGCCGGAGTCAGGGATTTTTGTGCCCAGGAGGTGAAATTTTTTTTCCCACCCATATCTATAAACGGACGCCGGAATGAGATTCGGGGTTGAATTTCATGCTTAAAAATGGTGTTTTTCATAGCTTTTAAAAATCAAGATTTTTTTTGGTGTCCGGGGAAGAAAATTCCTGATGCCGGAGTCAGGGACTTTTGTTCCCAGGAGGTGAAATTATTTTCCAATGAAATGTAAAAACGCACACCAGAATGAAATTCGGGCTTGAATTTCATTCTTAAAAATGATGTTTTTCATAGCTTTTAATAATCAACAATTTTTTGGTGTCCCGGGAAGAAAATTCCTGATGCCGGAGTCAGGCCCAGGAGGTGAAATTATTTTCCACCCAAATGTAAAAACGCACACCAGAATGAGATTCGGGGTTGAATTTCATTCTTAAAAATGATGTTTTTCATAGCTTTTAAAAATCAAGATTTTTTTGGTGTCCGGGGAAGAAAATTCCTGATGCCGGGGTCAGAGAGTTTTCTGCCCAGGAGGTGAATTTTTTTTCCCCACCCAAATCTATAAACAAACACTGGAATGAGATTCGGGGTTGAATTTCGTGCTTAAAAATGGTGTTTTTCATAGCTTTTAAAAAATCAAGAATTTTTTGGTGTCCGGGGTAGAAAATTCCTGATGCCGGAGTCAGGCCCAGGAGGTGAAATTATTTTCCACCCAAATGTAAAAACGCACACCAGAATGAGATTCGGGGTTGAATTTCATTCTTAAAAATGATGTTTTTCATAACTTTTAAAAATCAAGAATTTTTTGGTGTCCCGGGAAGAAAATTCCTGATGCCAGAGTCAGGGATTTTTGTGCCCAGGAGGTGAAATTTTTTCCCACCCCCAAATCTAAAAACCGACACCAGAATGAGATTCGGGGTTGAATTTCATTCTCAAAAATGGTGTTTTTCATAGCTTTTAAAAATCAAGATTTATTTCGTGTCCGGGGAGGAAAATTCCTGATGCTGTGGTCAGGGATTTTTGTGCCCAGGAGGTGAATATTTTTTTTGACCCAAATGTAAAAACGGATGCCAGAATTAGATTTGGGGTTGAATTTCGTCCTTCAAAATGGTGTTTTTCATAGTTTTTAAAAATGAAGATTTTTTTGGTGTCCAGGGAAGATAAATCCTGATGCCAAAGTCAGGGATTTCTGGGCCCAAGAGGTGAAATTTTTTTTTTGACTCAAATGTAAAAACAGACACCCGAATAGATTCAATGTTGAATTTTGTCCTTCAAAATGGTGTTTTTCATAATTTTTAAAAATCAAGATTTTGTTGGGAAGAAAATGCCTGATGCCGGAGTCAGGGATTTTTGTGCCCAGGAGGTGAAATTTTTTTTCCCACCCATATCTATAAACGGACGCCGGAATGAGATTCGGGGTTGAATTTCATGCTTAAAAATGGTGTTTTTCATAGCTTTTAAAAATCAAGATTTTTTTTGGTGTCCGGGGAAGAAAATTCCTGATGCCGGAGTCAGGGACTTTTGTTCCCAGGAGGTGAAATTATTTTCCAATGAAATGTAAAAACGCACACCAGAATGAAATTCGGGCTTGAATTTCATTCTTAAAAATGATGTTTTTCATAGCTTTTAAAAATCAAGAATTTTTTGGTGTCCGGGGAAGAAAATTCCTGATGCCGGAGTCAGGGATTTTTATGCCAGGCAGGTGAAATTTTTTTCCCCACCCAAATGTAAAAACGGACACCAGAATGAGATTCGGGGTTGAATTTCATTCTTAAAAATGGTGTTTTTAATAGCTTTTAAAAATTAAGAATTTTTTGGTGTCCGGGGAAGAAAATTCCTAATGCCGAAGGCAAGGCAAGGCAAGGCAAGGCAAAGCAAGGCAAGGCAAGGCAAATTACAAATTTCAAATTTCAAATTTCAAATTTCAAATTTCAAATTTCAAATTTCAAATTTCAAATTTCAAATTTCAAATTTCAAATTTCAAATTTCAAATTTCAAATTTCAAATTTCAAATTTCTTTAATTTTATTTAATTTAATTTAAAATCCCTGAGTCCAGGCCAGACAATTCAAACAACCAGGTTTTTAAGTCCCGGCGATTTTTGTGCCAGGAGGTGAAATTTTTTTTCAACCCAAATGTATAAATAGACACCAGAATGAGATTCAGGGTTGAATTTCGTCCTTCAAAATGGTGTTTTTAATAGATTTTAAATTCAAGATTTTTTTTGGTGTGCGATGAAGAAAATTCCTGATGCCGGAGTCAGGGATTTTTGTGCTCAGGAGGTGAATGTTTTTTTTTACGAAAATCTAAAAACGGACACCAGAATGAGATTCGGGGTTGAATTTCATCCTTAAAAATGGTGTTTCCATTGCTTTTAAAAAACAGACACCAGAATTAAATTCGAGTTTTAATTTCATCCTTAAAAATGGTTTTTTTCATAGATTTTGAAAATCAAGATTTTTTGGTGTCCGGGGAAGAAAATTCGTGATGCCGGAGTCAGGGATTTTTGTGCCCAGGAGGTGAATGTTTTTTCCACCCAAATGTAAAAACGCACACTAGAATGAGATTTGGGGTTGAATTTCATTCTTAAAAATGGTGTTTTTCATAGCTTTTAAAAATTAAGAATTTTTTGGTGTCCGGGGAAGAAAATTCCTAATGCCGAAGGCAAGGCAAGGCAAGGCAAGGCAAGGCAAGGCAAGGCAAGGCAAGGCAAGGCAAGGCAAGGCAAGGCAAGGCAAGGCAAGGCAAGGCAAGGCAAGGCAAGGCAAGGCAAGGCAAGGCTCAAATTTCAAGTTTCAAATTTCTTTAATTTTATTTAATTTAATTTAAAATCCCAAAGTCCAGGCCAGACAATTCAAAAAACCAGGTTTTTAAGTCCCGGCGATTTTTGTGCCCAGGAGGTGAAATTTTTTCCCCACCCAAATGTATAAATAGACACCAGAATGAGATTCGGGGTTGAATTTCGTCCTTCAAAATGGTGTTTTTCATAGATTTTAAATTCAAGATTTTTTTGGTGTGCGGGGAAGAAAATTCCTGATGCCGGAGTCAGGGATTTTTGTGCCCAGGAGGTGAAATTTTTTTCCACCCAAATGTCAAAACGCACACTAGAATGAGATTCGGGGTTGAATTTCATTCTTAAAAATGGTGTTTTTCATATCTTTTAAAAATCAAGAATTTTTTGGTGTCCGAGGAAGAAAATTTCTGATGCCGGAGTCAGGGATTTTTGTGCCAAGGAGGTGAAATTATTTTCCACCCAAATGTAAAAACGCACACCAGAATGAGATCCGGGGTTGAATTTCGTCCTTAAAAAATGGTGTTTTTCATAGTTTATGAAAATCAAGATGCCGGAGTCAGGGATTTTTGTGCCCAGGAGGTGAAATTTTTTTATTGACTCAAATGTTAAAACGGACACCAGAATGAGATTCAGGGTTGAATTTCATTCTTAAAAATGGTGTTTTTCATAGCTTTTAAAAAGCAAGAATTTTTTGGTGTCTGAGGAAGAAAATTCCTGACGCCGGAGTCAGGCATTTTTGTACCCAGGAGGTGAAATTATTTTCCACCCAAATGTAAAAACGCACACCAGAATGAGATTCGGGGTTGAATTTCATTCTTAAAAATGGTGTTTTTCATAGTTTTTAAAAATGAAGATTTTTTTGGTGTCCGGGGAAGATAATTCCTGATGCCGGAGTCAGGGATTTTTGGGCCCAGGAGGTGAATGTTTTTAAATTCAAGATTTTTTTGGTGTCCGGGGAAGAAAATTCCTGATGCCGGAGTCAGGGATTTTTGTGCCCAGGAGGTGAAAAAATTTTTTTGACCCAAATCTAAAAACAGACACCAGAATGAGATTCAGGGTTGAATTTCACTCTTAAAAATGGTGTTTTTCATAGCTTTTAAAAAGCAAGAATTTTTTGGTGTCTGAGGAAGAAAATTCCTGATGCCGGAGTCAGGCATTTTTGTGCCCAGGAGGTGAAATTATTTTCCACCCAAATGTAAAAACGCACACCAGAATGAGATTCGGGGTTGAATTTCTTCCTTAAAAATGGTGTTTTTCATAGTTTATAAAAATCAAGATTTTTTTGTTGTCCGGGGAAGAAACTTCCTGATGACAGGGTCAGGGATTTTTGTGCCCAAGAGGTGAATATTTTTTTTTACTCAAATGTAAAAACGGACACCAGAATGAGATTCAGGGTTGAATTTCATTCTTAAAAATGGTGTTTTTCATAGCTTTTAAAAATCAAGATTTTTTTGGTGTGCAGGGAAGAAAATTCCTGATGCCGAGGTAAGGGATTTTTGTGCCCAGGAGGTGAATGTTTTTTTTTTTACTCAAATCTAAAAACGGACACCAGAATGAGATTCGGGGTTGAATTTCGTCCTTAAAAATGGTGTTTTTCATAGTTTATGAAAATCAAGATGCCGGAGTCAGGGATTTTTGTGCCCAGGAGGTGAAATTTTTTTATTGACTCAATTGTAAAAACGGACACCAGAATGAGATTCAGGGTTGAATTTCACTCTTAAAAATGGTGTTTTTCATAGCTTTTAAAAAGCAAGAATTTTTTGTTGTCCCGGGAAGAAAATTCCTGATGCCGGAGTCAGGGATTTTTGTGCCAAGGAGGTGAAAAAGATTTTTTGACACAAATGTAAAAACCGAGTCCAGTATGAGATTCGGGGTTGAATTTCATCCTTAGAAATGGTGTTTTTTATACTTTTTAAAAATCAAGCATTTTTTGGTGTCCGGGCAAGTAAATTTCTGATTTCGGAGTCAGGGATTTTTGTGCCCAGGAGGTGAAATTTTTTTCCCACCCAAATCTAAAAACGGACACCAGAATGAGATTCGGGGTTGAATTTCATTCTCAAAAATGGTGTTTTTCATTGCTTTTAAAAATAAAGAATTTTTTGGTGTCCGGGGAAGAAAATTCCTAATGCCGAAGGCAAGGCAAGGCAAGGCAAAGCAAGGCAAGGCAAGGCAAATTTCATATTTCAAATTTCAAATTTCAAATTTCAAATTTCAAATTTCAAATTTCAAATTTCAAATTTCAAATTTCTTTAATTATACTTAATTTAATTTAAAATCCCAAAGTCCAGGCCAGACAATTCAAAAAACCAGGTTTTTAAGTCCCGGCGATTTTTGTGCCCAGGAGGTGAAATTATTTTCCACCCAAATGTAAAAACGCACACCAGAATGAAATTCGGGCTTGAATTTCATTCTTAAAAATGATGTTTTTCATAGCTTTTAAAAATCAAGAATTTTTTGGTGTCCGGGGAAGAAAATTCCTGATGTCGGAGTCAGGGATTTTTGTGCCCAGGAGGTGAAATTTTTTTTCCCACCCAAATGTAAAAACGGACACCAGAATGAGATTCGGGGTTGAATTTCTTCCTTAAAAATGGTGTTTATCATAATTTTTAAAAATCAAAATTTTGTTGGGAAGAAAATTCCTGATGCCGGAGTCAGGGATTTTTGTGCCCAGGAGGTGAAATTTTTTTCCACCCAAATGTCAAAACACACACTAGAATGAGATTCGGAGTTGAATTTCATTCTTAAAAATGGTGTTTTACATAGCTTTTAAAAATTAAGAATTTTTTGGTGTCCGGGGAAGAAAATTCCTAATGCCGAAGGCAAGGCAAGGCAAGGCAAGGCAAAGCAAGGCAAGGCAAATTTCAAATTTCAAATTTCAAATTTCAAATTTCAAATTTCAAATTTCAAATTTCAAATTTCAAATTTCAAATTTCAAATTTCAAATTTCAAATTTCAAATTTCAAATTTCAAATTTCAAATTTCAAATTTCAAATTTCAAATTTCAAATTTCAAATTTCAAATTTCAAATTTCAAATTTCAAATTTCAAATTTCAAATTTCAAATTTCAAATTTCAAATTTCAAACTTCAAATTTCAAATTTCAAATTTCAAATTCAAATTATTTCAAATTTCAAATTTCAAATTTCAAATTTCAAATTTCTTTAATTTTATTTAATTTAATTTAATATCCCAAAGTCCAGGCCAGACAATTCAAACAACCAGGTTTTTAAGTCCCGGCGATTTTTGTGCCCAGGAGGTGAAGTTTTTTTTCAACCCAAATGTATAAATAGACACCAGAATGAGATTCGGGGTTGAATTTCGTCCTTCAAAATGGTGTTTTTAATAGATTTTAAATTCAAGATTTTTTTGGTGTGCGGGGAAGAAAATTAATGATGCCGGAGTCAGGGATTTTTGGGCCCAGGAGGTGAAATTTTTTTTTTGACTCAAATGTAAAAACAGACACCTGAATAGATTCAGGGTTGAATTTTGTAATTAAAAATTGTGTTTTTCATAATTTTTAAAAATCAAGATTTTGTTGGGAAGAAAATTCCTGATGCCGGAGTGAGGGATTTTTGTGCCCAGGAGGTGAAATTTTTTTTCCACCTAAATTTATAAACGGACACCGGAATGAGATTCGGGGTTGAATTTCGTGCTTAAAAATGGTGTTTTTCATAGCTTTTAAAAATCAAGATTTTTTACGTGTCCGGGAAGAAAATTCCTGATGCCGGAGTCAGGGATTTTTGTGCCCAGGAGGTGAATGTTTTTTTTTACTCAAATCTAAAAACGGACACCAGAATGAGATTCGGGGTTGAATTTCATCCTTAAAAATGGTGTTTTCATAGCTTTTAAAAATCAAGATTTTTTTGGTGTCTGGGTAAGAAAATTCCTTATGCCGATTTTTGTGCCCAGGAGGTGAAAAAAAAATTCTGACTCAAATCTAAAAACGGACACCAGAATGAGATTCGGGGTTGCTTTTTGTCCTTAAAAATGTCATTTTTCATAGCATTTAAAAATCAAGATTTTTTTGGTGTGCGGGGAAGAAAATTCCTGATGCCGGGGTCAGGGATTTTTGTGCCCAGGAGGTGAAATTTTTTTCCCACCCAAATCTAAAAACGGACACCAGAATGAGATTCGGGGTTGAATTTCATTCTCAAAAATGGTGTTTTTCATTGCTTTTAAAAATCAAGATTTTTTTGGTGTCCGGGGAAGAAAATTCCTTATGCCAGGGTCAGGGATTTTTGTGCCCAGGAGGTGAATATTTTTTTCCACCCAAATGTCAAAACACACACTAGAATGAGATTCGGAGTTGAATTTCATTCTTAAAAATGGTGTTTTACATAGCTTTTAAAAATTAAGAATTTTTTGGTGTCCGGGGAAGAAAATTCCTAATGCCGAAGGCAAGGCAAGGCAAGGCAAAGCAAGGCAAGGCAAATTTCAAATTTCAAATTTCAAATTTCAAATTTCAAATTTCAAATTTCAAATTTCAAATTTCAAATTTCAAATTTCAAATTTCAAATTTCAAATTTCAAATTTCAAATTTCAAATTTCAAATTTCAAATTTCAAATTTCAAATTATTTCAAATTTCAAATTTCAAATTTCAAATTTCAAATTTCAAATTTCTTTAATTTTATTTAATTTAATTTAAAATCCCTCAGTCCAGGCCAGACAATTCAAACAACCAGGTTTTTAAGTCCCGGCGATTTTTGTGCCCAGGAGGTGAAGTTTTTTTTCAACCCAAATGTATAAATAGACACCAGAATGAGATTCGGGGTTGAATTTCGTCCTTCAAAATGGTGTTTTTAATAGATTTTAAATTCAAGATTTTTTTGGTGTGCGGGGAAGAAAATTAATGATGCCGGAGTCAGGGATTTTTGGGCCCAGGAGGTGAATGTTTTTTTTTACTCAAATCTAAAAACGGACACCAGAATGAGATTCGGGGTTGAATTTCATCCTTAAAAATGGTGTTTTCATAGCTTTTAAAAATCAAGATTTTTTTGGTGTCTGGGTAAGAAAATTCCTTATGCCGATTTTTGTGCCCAGGAGGTGAAAAAAAAATTCTGACTCAAATCTAAAAACGGACACCAGAATGAGATTCGGGGTTGCTTTTTGTCCTTAAAAATGTCATTTTTCATAGCATTTAAAAATCAAGATTTTTTTGGTGTGCGGGGAAGAAAATTCCTGATGCCGGGGTCAGGGATTTTTGTGCCCAGGAGGTGAAATTTTTTTCCCACCCAAATCTAAAAACGGACACCAGAATGAGATTCGGGGTTGAATTTCATTCTCAAAAATGGTGTTTTTCATTGCTTTTAAAAATCAAGATTTTTTTGGTGTCCGGGGAAGAAAATTCCTTATGCCAGGGTCAGGGATTTTTGTGCCCAGGAGGTGAATATTTTTTTCCACCCAAATGTCAAAACACACACTAGAATGAGATTCGGAGTTGAATTTCATTCTTAAAAATGGTGTTTTACATAGCTTTTAAAAATTAAGAATTTTTTGGTGTCCGGGGAAGAAAATTCCTAATGCCGAAGGCAAGGCAAGGCAAGGCAAGGCAAAGCAAGGCAAGGCAAATTTCAAATTTCAAATTTCAAATTTCAAATTTCAAATTTCAAATTTCAAATTTCAAATTTCAAATTTCAAATTTCAAATTTCAAATTTCAAATTTCAAATTTCAAATTTCAAATTATTTCAAATTTCAAATTTCAAATTTCAAATTTCAAATTTCAAATTTCTTTAATTTTATTTAATTTAATTTAAAATCCCTCAGTCCAGGCCAGACAATTCAAACAACCAGGTTTTTAAGTCCCGGCGATTTTTGTGCCCAGGAGGTGAAGTTTTTTTTCAACCCAAATGTATAAATAGACACCAGAATGAGATTCGGGGTTGAATTTCGTCCTTCAAAATGGTGTTTTTAATAGATTTTAAATTCAAGATTTTTTTGGTGTGCGGGGAAGAAAATTAATGATGCCGGAGTCAGGGATTTTTGGGCCCAGGAGGTGAATTTTTTTTTTTTGACTCAAATGTAAAAACAGACACCCGAATAGATTCAGGGTTGAATTTTGTAATTAAAAATTGTGTTTTTCATAATTTTTAAAAATCAAGATTTTGTTGGGAAGAAAATTCCTAATGCCGGAGTGAGGGATTTTTGTGCCCAGGAGGTGAAATTTTTTTTCCACCTAAATCTATAAACGGACACCGGAATGAGATTCGGGGTTGAATTTCGTGCTTAAAAATGGTGTTTTTCATAGCTTTTAAAAATCAAGATTTTTTACGTGTCCGGGAAGAAAATTCCTGATGCCGGAGTCAGGGATTTTTGTGCCCAGGAGGTGAATGTTTTTTTTTACTCAAATCTAAAAACGGACACCAGAATGAGATTCGGGGTTGAATTTCATCCTTAAAAATGGTGTTTTCATAGCTTTTAAAAATCAAGATTTTTTTGGTGTCTGGGTAAGAAAATTCCTTATGCCGATTTTTGTGCCCAGGAGGTGAAAAAAAATTTCTGACTCAAATCTAAAAACGGACACCAGAATGAGATTCGGGGTTGCTTTTTGTCCTTAAAAATGTCATTTTTAATAGCATTTAAAAATCAAGATTTTTTTGGTGTGCGGGGAAGAAAATTCCTGATGCCGGGGTCAGGGATTTTTGTGCCCAGGAGGTGAAATTTTTTTCCCACCCAAATCTAAAACGGACACCAGAATGAGATTCGGGGTTGAATTTCATTCTCAAAAATGGTGTTTTTCATTGCTTTTAAAAATCAAGATTTTTTTGGTGTCCGGGGAAGAAAATTCCTTATGCCAGGGTCAGGGATTTTTGTGCCCAGGAGGTGAATATTTTTTTCCACCCAAATGTCAAAACACACACTAGAATGAGATTCGGAGTTGAATTTCATTCTTAAAAATGGTGTTTTACATAGCTTTTAAAAATTAAGGTGTCCGGGGAAGAAAATTCCTAATGCCGAAGGCAAGGCAAGGCAAGGCAAGGCAAAGCAAGGCAAGGCAAATTTCAAATTTCAAATTTCAAATTTCAAATTTCAAATTTCAAATTTCAAATTTCAAATTTCAAATTTCAAATTTCAAATTTCAAATTTCAAATTTCAAATTTCAAATTTCAAATTTCAAATTTCAAATTTCAAATTTCAAATTTCAAATTTCAAATTTCAAATTTCAAATTTCAAATTTCAAATTTCAAATTTCAAACTTCAAATTTCAAATTTCAAATTTCAAATTATTTCAAATTTCAAATTTCAAATTTCAAATTTCAAATTTCAAATTTCTTTAATTTTATTTAATTTAATTTAAAATCCCTCAGTCCAGGCCAGACAATTCAAACAACCAGGTTTTTAAGTCCCGGCGATTTTTGTGCCCAGGAGGTGAAGTTTTTTTTCAACCCAAATGTATAAATAGACACCAGAATGAGATTCGGGGTTGAATTTCGTCCTTCAAAATGGTGTTTTTAATAGATTTTAAATTCAAGATTTTTTTGGTGTGCGGGGAAGAAAATTAATGATGCCGGAGTCAGGGATTTTTGGGCCCAGGAGGTGAAATTTTTTTTTTTGACTCAAATGTAAAAACAGACACCCGAATAGATTCAGGGTTGAATTTTGTAATTAAAAATTGTGTTTTTCATAATTTTTAAAAATCAAGATTTTGTTGGGAAGAAAATTCCTAATGCCGGAGTGAGGGATTTTTGTGCCCAGGAGGTGAAATTTTTTTTCCACCTAAATCTATAAACGGACACCGGAATGAGATTCGGGGTTGAATTTCGTGCTTAAAAATGGTGTTTTTCATAGCTTTTAAAAATCAAGATTTTTTACGTGTCCGGGAAGAAAATTCCTGATGCCGGAGTCAGGGATTTTTGTGCCCAGGAGGTGAATGTTTTTTTTTACTCAAATCTAAAAACGGACACCAGAATGAGATTCGGGGTTGAATTTCATCCTTAAAAATGGTGTTTTCATAGCTTTTAAAAATCAAGATTTTTTTGGTGTCTGGGTAAGAAAATTCCTTATGCCGATTTTTGTGCCCAGGAGGTGAAAAAAAAATTCTGACTCAAATCTAAAAACGGACACCAGAATGAGATTCGGGGTTGCTTTTTGTCCTTAAAAATGTCATTTTTCATAGCATTTAAAAATCAAGATTTTTTTGGTGTGCGGGGAAGAAAATTCCTGATGCCGGGGTCAGGGATTTTTGTGCCCAGGAGGTGAAATTTTTTTCCCACCCAAATCTAAAAACGGACACCAGAATGAGATTCGGGGTTGAATTTCATTCTCAAAAATGGTGTTTTTCATTGCTTTTAAAAATCAAGATTTTTTTGGTGTCCGGGGAAGAAAATTCCTTATGCCAGGGTCAGGGATTTTTGTGCCCAGGAGGTGAATATTTTTTTTGACCCAAATGTAAAAACGGATGCTAGAATTAGATTTGCGGTTGAATTTCGTCCTTCATAATGGTGTTTTTCATAGTTTTTAAAAATAAAGATTTTTTTGGTGTCAGGGGAAGATAATTCCTGATGCCGGGGTCAGGGATTTTTGTGCCCAGGAGGTGAAAAAAATGTTTCCACCCTTATCTATAAACGGACACCGGAATGAGATTCGGGGTTGAATTTCGTGCTTAAAAATGGTGTTTTTCATAGCTTTTAAAAATCAAGATTTTTTAGGTGTCCGGGGAAGAAAATTCCTGATGCCGGAGTCAGGGATTTTTGTGCCCAGGAGGTGAATGTTTATTTTTACTCAAATCTAAAAACGGACACCAGAATGAGATTCGGGGTTGCTTTTTGTCCTTAAAAATGTCATTTTTCATAGCATTTAAAAATCAAGATTTTTTTGGTGTGCGGGGAAGAAAATTCCTGATGCCGGGGTCAGAGATTTTTGTGCCCAGGAGGTGAATTTTTTTTTCCACCTAAATCTATAAACGGACACCAGAATGAGATTCGGGGTTGAATTTCTTCCTTAAAAATGGTGTTTATCATAATTTTTAAAAATCAAGATTTTGTTGGGAAGAAAATTCCTGATGCCGGAGTCAGGGATTTTTGTGCCCAGGAGGTGAAATTTTTTTCCACCCAAATGTAAAAACGCACACTAGAATGAGATTCGGGGTTGGATTTCATTCTTAAAAATGGTGTTTTTCATAGCTTTTAAATATTAAGAATTTTTTGGTGTCCGGGGAAGAAAATTCCTAATGCCCAAGGCAAGGCAAGGCAAGGCAAAGCAAGGCAAGGCAAGGCAAATTTCAAATTTCAAATTTCAAATTTCAAATTTCAAATTTCAAATTTCAAATTTCAAATTTCAAATTTCAAATTTCAAATTTCAAATTTCAAATTTCAAATTTCAAATTTCAAATTATTTCAAATTTCAAATTTCAAATTTCAAATTTCATTAATTTTATTTAATTTAATTTAAAATCCCTCAGTCCAGGCCAGACAATTCAAACAACCAGGTTTTTAAGTCCCGGCGATTTTTGTGCCCAGGAGGTGAATTTTTTTTTCAACCCAAATGTATAAATAGACACCAGAATGAGATTCCGGGTTGAATTTCGTCCTTCAAAATGGTGTTTTTCATAGATTTTAAATTCAAGATTTTTTTGGTGTGCGGGGAAGAAAATTCCTGATGCCGGAGTCAGGGATTTTTGTGCCCAGGAGGTGAATGTTTTTTTTTACTCAAATCTAAAAACGGACACCAGAATGAGATTCGGGGTTGAATTTCATCCTTAAAAATGGTGTTTTCATAGCTTTTAAAAATCAAGATTTTTTTTGGTGTCTGGGTAAGAAAATTCCTTATGCTGATTTTTGTGCCCAGGAGGTGAAAAAAAATTTCTGACTCAAATCTAAAAACGGACACCAGAATGAGATTCGGGGTTGCTTTTTGTCCTTAAAAATGTCATTTTTCATAGCATTTAAAAATCAAGATTTTTTTGGTGTGCGGGGAAGAAAATTCCTGATGCCGGGGTCAGGGATTTTTGTGCCCAGGAGGTGAAATTTTTTCCCCACCCAAATCTAAAAACGGACACCAGAATGAGATTCGTGGTTGAATTTCATTCTCAAAAATGGTGTTTTTCATTGCTTTTAAAAATCAAGATTTTTGTGGTGTCCGGGGAAGAAAATTCCTGATGCCAGGGTCAGGGATTTTTGTGCCCAGGAGGTGAATAATTTTTTTGACCCAAATGTAAAAACGGATGCCAGAATTAGATTTGGGGTTGAATTTCGTCCTTCAAAATGGTGTTTTTCATAGTTTTTAAAAATGAAGATTTTTTTGGTGTCAGGGGAAGATAATTCCTGATGCCGGAGTCAGGGATTTTTGGGCCCAGGAG
Organism: Vipera ursinii; assembly: GCF_947247035.1. Classification (NCBI taxonomy): domain Eukaryota; kingdom Metazoa; phylum Chordata; class Lepidosauria; order Squamata; family Viperidae; genus Vipera; species Vipera ursinii. Next base: position 163,647,196 of record NC_139513.1, on the reverse strand, counting down.
GTGAATTTTTTTTTTTTGACTCAAATGTAAAAACAGACACCCGAATAGATTCAGGGTTGAATTTTGTACTTAAAAATTGTGTTTTTCATAATTTTTAAAAATCAAGATTTTGTTGGGAAGAAAATTCCTGATGCCGGAGTGAGGGATTTTTGTGCCCAGGAGGTGAATTTTTTTTCCACACCCAAATCTATAAACAGACACCGGAATGAGATTCGGGGTTGAATTTCATGCTTAAAAATGGTGTTTTTCATAGCTTTTAAAAATCAAGAATTTTTTGGTGTCCGGGGAAGAAAATTCCTGATGCCGGAGTCAGGGACTTTTGTGCCCAGGAGGTGAATGTTTATTTTTACTCAAATCTAAAAACGGACACCAGAATGAGATTCGGGGTTGCTTTTTGTCCTTAAAAATGTCATTTTTCATAGCATTTAAAAATCAAGATTTTTTTGGTGTGCGGGGAAGAAAATTCCTGATGCCGGGGTCAGGGATTTTTGTGCCCAGGAGGTGAATTTTTTTTTCCCACCCAAATCTATAAACGGACGCCGGAATGAGATTCGGGGTTGAATTTCGTGCTTAAAAATGGTGTTTTTCATAGCTTTTAAAAATCAAGAATTTTTTGGTGTCCGGGGAAGAAAATTCCTGATGCCGGAGTCAGGGACTTTTGTGCCCAGGAGGTGAAATTATTTTCCACTCAAATGTAAAAACGGACGCCAGAATTAGATTTGGGGTTTAATTTCATGCTTAAAAATGGTGTTTTCTATAGATTTTAAAAATCAAGGTTTTTTGGTGTCCGGGGAAGAAAATTCCTGATGCCGGGGTGAGGGATTTTTGTGCCCAGGAGGTGAATTTTTCGTTGTTGACCCAAATGTAAAAACGGATGCCAGAATTACATTCGGGGTTTAATTTCACGCTTAAAAATTGTGTTTTTTATACTTTTTAAAAATCAAGCATTTTTTGGTGTCCGGGCTAGTAAATTTCTGATGCCGGGGTCAGGGATTTTTGTGCCCAGGAGGTGAATTTTTCGTTGTTGACCCAAATGTAAAAACGGATGCCAGAATTACATTCGGGGTTGAATTTCACGCTTAAAAATGGTGTTTTTTATAGTTTTTAAAAATCAAGAATTTTTTGTTGTCCGTGAAAGAAAATTACTGATGCCGGGGTCAGGGATTTCATTTGCCTAGGAGGTGAACATTATTTTTTTGACTCAAATGTAAAAACGGACGCCAGAATTAGATTTGGGGTTTAATTTCATGCTTAAAAATGGTGTTTTCTATATTTTTTAAAAATCAAGGTTTTTTGGTGTCCGGGGAAGAAAATTCCTGATGCCGGGGTGAGGGATTTTTGTGCCCAGGAGGTGAATATTTCGTTGTTGACCCAAATGTAAAAACGGATGCCAGAATTACATTCGGGGTTTAATTTCACGCTTAAAAATGGTGTTTTTTATACTTTTTAAAAATCAAGCATTTTTTGGTGTCCGGGCAAGTAAATTTTTGATGCCGGGGTCAGGGATTTTTGTGCCCAGGGGGTGAAATTTTTTTTTTGACCCAAATGTAAAAATGGATGCCAGAATTAGATTTGGGGTTGAATTTCGTCCTTCAATATGGTGTTTTTCATAGTTTTTAAAAATCAAGATTTTTTTGGTGTCCTGGGAAGATAATTCCTGATGCCAGGGTCAGGGATTTTTGTGCCCAGGAGGTGAATATTTTTTTTGACCCAAATGTAAAAACGGATGTCAGAATTAGATTTGGGGTTGAATTTTGTCCTTAAAAATGGTGTTTTTCGTAATTTTTAAAAATCAAGATTTTGTTGGGAAGAAAATTCCTGATGCTGGAGTCAGGGATTTTTGTGCCCAGGAGGTGAAAAAGTTTTTTTGACCCAAATCTAAAAACAGACACCAGAATGAGATTCAGGGTTGAATTTCACTCTTAAAAATGGTGTTTTTCATAGCTTTTAAAAAGCAAGATTTTTTTGTTGTCCGGGGAAGAAAATTCCTGATGCCGGGGTAAGGGATTTTTGTGCCCAGGAGGTGAAATTATTTTCCACCCAAATGTAAAAACGCACACCAGAATGAGATTCGGGGTTGAATTTCATTCTTAAAAATGGTGTTTTTCATAGTTTTAAAAATCAAGATTTTTTTGTTGTCCGGGGAAGAAAATTCCTGATGCCGGGGGTCAGGGACTTTTGTGCCCAGGAGGTGAATGTTTTTTTTTCTCAAATGTAAAAACGCACACCAGAATGAGATTCGGGGTTGAATTTCATTCTTAAAAATGGTGTTTTTCATAGTTTTAAAAATCAAGATTTTTTTGTTGTCCGGGGAAGAAAATTCCTGATGCCGGGGTAAGGGATTTTTGTGCCCAGGAGGTGAAATTTTTTTTCCACCCAAATCTAAAAACGGACACCAGAATGAGATTCGGGGTTGAATTTCATTCTTAAAAATGGTGTTTTTCATAGCTTTTAAAAATCAAGAATTTTTTGGTGTCCGAGGAAGAAAATTTCTGATGCCGGAGTCAGGGATTTTTGTGCCCAGGAGGTGAAATTATTTTCCACCCAAATGTAAAAACGGACACCAGAATGAGATTCGGGGTTGAATTTCGTCCTTAAAAAATGGTGTTTTTCATAGTTTATGAAAATCAAGATGCCGGAGTCAGGGATTTTTGTGCCCAGGAGGTGAAATTTTTTTATTGACTCAATTGTAAAAACGGACACCAGAATGAGATTCAGGGTTGAATTTCACTCTTAAAAATGGTGTTTTTCATAGCTTTTAAAAAGCAAGAATTTTTTGGTGTCTGAGGAAGAAAATTCCTGATGCCGGAGTCAGGCATTTTTGTGCCCAGGAGGTGAAATTATTTTCCACCCAAATGTAAAAACGCACACCAGAATGAGATTCGGGGTTGAATTTCATTCTTAAAAATGGTGTTTTTCATAGTTTTAAAAATCAAGAATTTTTTGTTGTCCCGGGAAGAAAATTCCTGATGCCGGAGTCAGGGATTTTTGTGCCCAGGAGGTGAATGTTTATTTTTACTCAAATCTAAAAACGGACACCAGAATGAGATTCGGGGTTGCTTTTTGTCCTTAAAAATGTCATTTTTCATAGCATTTAAAAATTAAGATTTTTTTGGTGTGCGGGGAAGAAAATTCCTGATGCCGGGGTCAGAGATTTTTGTGCCCAGGAGGTGAATTTTTTTTTCCACCTAAATCTATAAACGGACACCAGAATGAGATTCGGGGTTGAATTTCTTCCTTAAAAATGGTGTTTATCATAATTTTTAAAAATCAAGATTTTGTTGGGAAGAAAATTCCTGATGCCGGAGTCAGGGATTTTTGTGCCCAGGAGGTGAAATTTTTTTCCACCCAAATGTAAAAACGCACACTAGAATGAGATTCGGGGTTGGATTTCATTCTTAAAAATGGTGTTTTTCATAGCTTTTAAATATTAAGAATTTTTTGGTGTCCGGGGAAGAAAATTCCTAATGCCGAAGGCAAGGCAAGGCAAGGCAAAGCAAGGCAAGGCAAGGCAAATTTCAAATTTCAAATTTCTTTTTTTTTTTTTTATTGAAAAGTTTTATAAAATACAATTTTCCTTTAAAAAAACCCCCCTTCCCCCTCCCTCCTCCCCTCCCTACCTCCCCCCTATCTCCCCCCCTCCCCCTCCCCCTCCTCCCTCCCCTACCTCCCCCCCTCCACTTCCCCTCCTCCCCCCTCCCCCCCCCGACTTCCCAGAGCAAAATACAAGGTATATATCTAAAAGGCAATCATAAACAATCATATACTAACAATTATAAACTCTAAAATCCATCACTCTCTAGCTTGTATATAGTAAACCAATCCTTAATAATACTAAATATATATAAAAAACTAAAATAAAAGAAAACTAGCATCATTCCCATCTATGTTCTTCCACAATTCACTATTACCTTAACATATTCTCATTTGCACATTAATAAATAGTTCTTACACAAATTAACCCACATTAACCCACAAAACTTTCTTCCTCTTCCTCTGTAGTAAGTTGTCCATTAATTCCAAATTAAAAAAAAAAAATCTATTACCATACATAGCATCCCAAAACTTTTTTTTTTTTTTTATTAAAAACACAACTACCACTTAACTATAAATATTTTGTGGAAGTTCCATAGATTTCTACTGGTCTTATTTTTTTTCCTTTTTTGAGCGTTTTAAGGCAGCACGCGTCACCCTCTGTTCTCTAAGATCATCCAAAAGAGTTGCAGCTTGAACTCCTCCTGTACCCTTCTCGTCTATCTGTGCATCTTCATCCTCTTGATGTTCTCCTTCTCCAGATCCCTCTGCAGCTTCCAGAAGTGTTGATGGGGTTACTTTCAAGACATTATTATAAAAATCATGCGCTTGCTTCACATTACTCAAACAGTACCTTTTGCCATCATACATGAAGCTCAACCCAGCTGGGATCTCCCATCTGAACCTTATATCTCTTTGCTTGAGCTCTTGCACAAGAAATATAAAATCCTTCCTTCTCTTTAAAATCTTTGGAGGAATTTCTTTTAGAACCAAAACTTGTTGACCAGCAATCACAACTTTGGTATCGTAGGCAGCTTGTATAACTTCATCTCTAATTTCCCTTTTTACAAAATAAACCACCACATCTCTAGGCAACTTTCTCTGTTTAGCAATCCACGAATTCACACGAAACACTTTGTCCATACCTTGTTTTAATTCAGATGCTGGATGGTTCAATACTCCCTCAAAAGCCTCAGAAACCAGCTGCTTTAAATCTTCCTTAATATTCTCTTTTAGGCCTCTAATTCTCACAGCAAACTGCATCTGGTAAAATTGGGCCAAGCTCTGTTCACTGTCGATTTTGTCTTTTAAATCTTCAATTTCCAATACTTTTGCTTCTAATAAAGCATTCTTTTGAATCAAATCTTGCACTTGATCATCCAGCACCTCCACACATTTAGCAACTTTTTGCACTGAGGACAAAATGTCTACCTTCATTTCTCTAAGTTTCTGTTCCATCCTTTCTTCCATTCTCTGCTCCAATTTCTCCAATTTCTCCTCCATCTGTAGAAATTTAACACCCATTGACTCCAAAATTAACTGGGTATGTTTTTCAAGATCCTTCGATGTCAATACATCAGGAGAATGCAACGCCTGCAGCAATGATTGTTGTTGCACCGGAGAATTTCCAGCACTCCGAAAAGTTCTAGGGGGAGGTTTAGCCGCCATCTTTTACTTACAATTGTGACGCACTTTCACTTTAAGTTTTAAGCAAAGTCCATCAAGCTTGAGAGTAAAATAAAATCTTCTTCATCTCTTCATCTTTCCCTCTTGTACTGCTCTGCCTGCTCTTTCCCTTTCATAGTCTCTCCTTCAAGCAGGGATGGTCGCAGACGCCTGGCTCTGCTCCATGAAGTCCGGAGCAGAGACGCTAGCCAGCTGGGAGCAGCCCAGGCTACGGGGGAGTTCAATCCTTCAGCCGCCCAAGCTCCAAGCTCAGGTGGCCCCGGAGAACTCAACCCCCACCTGGGGGCTCACCCCCTCCTCTTCTCCCGAGGAGGGGGCTTCAGATTCGCCCGAACAGCTGATCGGCGCTGTTTCGGGCGAAAAAACACCAGCTGAGCCGCGGGCAGCCCGGGAAGGCTCCCTCCGTCGCCGCGGAGCCACCGGAAGTTCAAATTTCAAATTTCAAATTTCAAATTTCAAATTTCAAATTTCAAATTTCAAATTTCAAATTTCAAATTTCAAATTTCAAATTTCAAATTTCAAATTTCAAATTTCAAATTTCAAATTATTTCAAATTTCAAATTTCAAATTTCATTAATTTTATTTAATTTAATTTAAAATCCCTCAGTCCAGGCCAGACAATTCAAACAACCAGGTTTTTAAGTCCCGGCGATTTTTGTGCCCAGGAGGTGAATTTTTTTTTCAACCCAAATGTATAAATAGACACCAGAATGAGATTCGGGGTTGAATTTCGTCCTTCAAAATGGTGTTTTTCATAGATTTTAAATTCAAGATTTTTTTGGTGTGCGGGGAAGAAAATTCCTGATGCCGGAGTCAGGGATTTTTGTGCCCAGGAGGTGAATGTTTTTTTTTACTCAAATCTAAAAACGGACACCAGAATGAGATTCGGGGTTGAATTTCATCCTTAAAAATGGTGTTTTCATAGCTTTTAAAAATCAAGATTTTTTTTGGTGTCTGGGTAAGAAAATTCCTTATGCTGATTTTTGTGCCCAGGAGGTGAAAAAAAATTTCTGACTCAAATCTAAAAACGGACACCAGAATGAGATTCGGGGTTGCTTTTTGTCCTTAAAAATGTCATTTTTCATAGCATTTAAAAATCAAGATTTTTTTGGTGTGCGGGGAAGAAAATTCCTGATGCCGGGGTCAGGGATTTTTGTGCCCAGGAGGTGAAATTTTTTCCCCACCCAAATCTAAAAACGGACACCAGAATGAGATTCGTGGTTGAATTTCATTCTCAAAAATGGTGTTTTTCATTGCTTTTAAAAATCAAGATTTTTGTGGTGTCCGGGGAAGAAAATTCCTGATGCCAGGGTCAGGGATTTTTGTGCCCAGGAGGTGAATAATTTTTTTGACCCAAATGTAAAAACGGATGCCAGAATTAGATTTGGGGTTGAATTTCGTCCTTCAAAATGGTGTTTTTCATAGTTTTTAAAAATGAAGATTTTTTTGGTGTCAGGGGAAGATAATTCCTGATGCCGGAGTCAGGGATTTTTGGGCCCAGGAGGTGAAATTTTTTTTTTTGACTCAAATGTAAAAACAGACACCCGAATAGATTCAGGGTTGAATTTTGTACTTAAAAATTGTGTTTTTCATAATTTTTAAAAATCAAGATTTTGTTGGGAAGAAAATTCCTGATGCCGGAGTGAGGGATTTTTGTGCCCAGGAGGTGAAATTTTTTTTCCACCTAAATCTATAAACGGACACCGGAATGAGATTCGGGGTTGAATTTCGTGCTTAAAAATGGTGTTTTTCATAGCTTTTAAAAATCAAGATTTTTTAGGTGTCCGGGGAAGAAAATTCCTGATGCCGGGGTCAGAGAGTTTTGTGCCCAGGAGGTGAATTTTTTTTCCACACCCAAATCTATAAACAGACACCGGAATGAGATTCGGGGTTGAATTTCATGCTTAAAAATGGTGTTTTTCATAGCTTTTAAAAATCAAGAATTTTTTGGTGTCCGGGGAAGAAAATTCCTGATGCCGGAGTCAGGGATTTTTGTGCCCAGGAGGTGAATGTTTATTTTTACTCAAATCTAAAAACGGACACCAGAATGAGATTCGGGGTTGCTTTTTGTCCTTAAAAATGTCATTTTTCATAGCATTTAAAAATCAAGATTTTTTTGGTGTGCGGGGAAGAAAATTCCTGATGCCGGGGTCAGGGATTTTTGTGCCCAGGAGGTGAATTTTTTTTTCCCACCCAAATCTATAAACGGACGCCGGAATGAGATTCGGGGTTGAATTTTGTGCTTAAAAATGGTGTTTTTCATAGCTTTTAAAAATCAAGAATTTTTTGGTGTCCGGGGAAGAAAATTCCTGATGCCAGAGTCAGGGACTTTTGTGCCCAGGAGGTGAAATTATTTTCCACTCAAATGTAAAAACGGACGCCAGAATTAGATTTGGGGTTTAATTTCATGCTTAAAAATGGTGTTTTCTATAGATATTAAAAATCAAGGTTTTTTGGTGTCCGGGGAAGAAAATTCCTGATGCCGGGGTGAGGGATTTTTGTGCCCAGGAGGTGAATTTTTCGTTTTTGACCCAAATGTAAAAACGGATGCCAGAATTACATTCGGGGTTTAATTTCACGCTTAAAAATTGTGTTTTTTATACTTTTTAAAAATCAAGCATTTTTTGGTGTCCGGGCTAGTAAATTTCTGATGCCGGGGTCAGGGATTTTTGTGCCCAGGAGGTGAATTTTTCGTTGTTGACCCAAATGTGAAAACGGATGCCAGAATTACATTCGGGGTTGAATTTCACGCTTAAAAATGGTGTTTTTTATAGTTTTTAAAAATCAAGAATTTTTTGTTGTCCGTGAAAGAAAATTACTGATGCCGGGGTCAGGGATTTCATTTGCCTAGGAGGTGAACATTATTTTTTTGACTCAAATGTAAAAACGGACGCCAGAATTAGATTTGGGGTTTAATTTCATGCTTAAAAATGGTGTTTTCTATATTTTTTAAAAATCAAGGTTTTTTGGTGTCCGGGGAAGAAAATTCCTGATGCCGGGGTGAGGGATTTTTGTGCCCAGGAGGTGAATATTTCGTTGTTGACCCAAATGTAAAAACGGATGCCAGAATTACATTCGGGGTTTAATTTCACGCTTAAAAATTGTGTTTTTTATACTTTTTAAAAATCAAGCATTTTTTGGTGTCCGGGCAAGTAAATTTTTGATGCCGGGGTCAGGGATTTTTGTGCCCAGGGGGTGAAATTTTTTTTTGACCCAAATGTAAAAATAGACACTAGAATTAGTTTCGGGGTTGAATTTCATCCTTAAAAATGGTGCTTTTTATAGTTTTTAAAAATCAAGAATTTTTTTGGTGTCCGGGCAAGAAAATTCCTGATGCCAGAGTCAGGGATTTTTGTGCCCAGGAGGTGAAAAAGATTTTTTGACCCAAATGTAAAAATAGACACTAGAATTAGTTTCGGGGTTGAATTTCATCCTTAGAAATGGTGCTTTTTATAGATTTTAAAAATCAAGATTTTTTTGTGTCCAGGGAAGAAAATTCGTGATGCCGGGGTCAGGGATTTTTGTGCCCAGGAGGTAAATTTTTTTTGACCCAAATGTAAAAACAGACACCAGAATTAGATTCGAGTTTTAATTTCATCCTTAAAAATGGTTTTTTTCATAGATTTTAAATATCAAGAATTTTTTGGTGTCCAGGAAAGAAAATTCCTGATGCCGGGGTCAGGGATTTTTGTGCCCAGGAGGTGAATTTTTTTTTTGACCCAAATGTAAAAATGGACACCAGAATTACATTCGGGGTTGAATTTCACGCTTAAAAATGGTGTTTTTTATAGTTTTTAAAAATCAAGAATTTTTTGGTGTCCGGGAAAGAAAATTACTGATGCCGGGGTCAGGGATTTTATTTGCCTAAGAGGTGAACATTTTTTTTTTACTCAAATGTAAAAACGGACGCCAGAATTAAATTTGGGGTTTAATTTCATGCTTAAAAATGGTGTTTTCTATAGATTTTAAAAATCAAGTTTTTTTGGTGTCCGGGGAAGAAAATTCCTGATGCCGGGATGAGGGATATTTGTGCCCAGGAAGTGAATTTTTCGTTGTTGACCCAAATGTAAAAACGGATGCCAGAATTACATTCGGGGTTTAATTTCACGCTTAAAAATTGTGTTTTTTATACTTTTTAAAAATCAAGCATTTTTTGGTGTCCGGGCTAGTAAATTTCTGATGCCGGGGTCAGGGATTTTTGTGCCCAGGAGGTGAATTTTTCGTTGTTGACCCAAATGTAAAAACGGATGCCAGAATTACATTCGGGGTTGAATTTCACGCTTAAAAATGGTGTTTTTTATAGTTTTTAAAAATCAAGAATTTTTTGTTGTCCGGGAAAGAAAATTACTGATGCCGGGGTCAGGGATTTTTGTGCCCAGGAGGTGAAATTTTTTTCCCACCCAAATCTAAAAATGGACACCAGAATGAGATTCAGGGTTGAATTTCATTCTCAAAAATGGTGTTTTTCATTGCTTTTAAAAATTAAGAATTTTTTGGTGTCCGGGGAAGGAAATTCCTGATGCCGGAGTCAGGGATTTTTGTGCCCAGGAGGTGAAATTTTTTTTTCCACCCAAATGTAAAAACGGACACCAGAATGAGATTCAGGGTTGAATTTCATTCTCAAAAATGGTGTTTTTCATTGCTTTTAAAAATTAAGAATTTTTTGGTGTCCGGGGAAGAAAATTCCTAATGCCGAAGGCAAGGCAAGGCAAGGCAAAGGAAGGCAAGGCAAGGCAAATTTCATATTTCAAATTTCAAATTTCAAATTTCAAATTTCAAATTTCAAATTTCAAATTTCTTTAATTTTATTTAATTTAATTTAAAATCCCAAAGTCCAGGCCAGACAATTCAAAAAACCAGGTTTTTAAGTCCCGGCGATTTTTGTGCCCAGGAGGTGAAATTTTTTTTCCACCCAAATGTATAAATAGACACCAGAATGCGATTCGGGGTTGAATTTCGTCCATCAAAATGGTGTTTTTCATAGATTTTAAATTCAAGATTTTTTTGGTGTGCGGGGAAGAAAATTCCTGATGCCGGAGTCAGGGACTTTTGTGCCCAGGAGGTGAAATTATTTTCCACCCAAATGTAAAAACGCACACCAGAATGAAATTCGGGCTTGAATTTCATTCTTAAAAATGATGTTTTTCATAGCTTTTAAAAATCAAGAATTTTTTGGTGTCCGGGGAAGAAAATTCCTGATGTCGGAGTCAGGGATTTTTGTGCCCAGGAGGTGAAATTTTTTTTTCCACCCAAATGTCAAAACGCACACTAGAATGAGATTCGGGGTTGAATTTCATTCTTAAAAATGGTGTTTTACATAGCTTTTAAAAATTAAGAATTTTTTGGTGTCCGGGGAAGAAAATTCCTAAAGCCGAAGGCAAGGCAAGGCAAGGCAAGGCAAAGCAAGGCAAGGCAAGGAAAATTTCAAATTTCAAATTTCAAATTTCAAATTTCAAATTTCAAATTTCAAATTTCAAATTTCAAATTTCAAATTTCAAATTTCAAATTTCAAATTTCAAATTTCAAATTTCAAATTTCAAATTTCAAATTTCAAATTTCAAATTTCAAATTATTTCAAATTTCAAATTTCAAATTTCAAATTTCAAATTTCAAATTTCTTTAATTTTATTTAATTAAATTTAAAATCCCTCAGTCCAGGCCAGACAATTCAAACAACCAGGTTTTTAAGTCCCGGCGATTTTTGTGCCCAGGAGGTGAAATTTTTTTTCAACCCAAATGTATAAATAGACACCAGAATGAGATTCGGGGTTGAATTTCGTCCTTCAAAATGGTGTTTTTAATAGATTTTAAATTCAAGATTTTTTTGGTGTGCGGTGAAGAAAATTCCTGATGCCGGAGTCAGGGATTTTTGTGCCCAGGAGGTGAATGTTTTTTTTTACGAAAATCTAAAAACGGACACCAGAATGAGATTCGGGGTTGAATTTCATCCTTAAAAATGGTGTTTTCATAGCTTTTAAAAATCAAGATTTTTTTGGTGTCTGGGTAAGAAAATTCCTTATGCCGATTTTTGTGCCCAGGAGGTGAAAAAAAATTTCTGACTCAAATCTAAAAACGGACACCAGAATGAGATTCGGGGTTGCTTTTTGTCCTTAAAAATGTCATTTTTCATAGCATTTAAAAATCAAGATTTTTTTGGTGTGCAGGGAAGAAAATTCCTGATGCAGGGGTCAGGGATTTTTGTGCCCAGGAGGTGAATATTTTTTTTTGACCCAAATGTAAAAACGGACTCCAGAATTAGATTTGGGGTTTAATTTCATCCTTGAAAATGGTGTTTTTCATAGATTTTAAAAATCAAGATTTTTTTGTGTCGGGGGAAGAAAATTCGTGATGCCAGGAATTTTTTTGCCCAGCAGGTAAATTGTTTTTTGACCCAAATGTAAAAACGGACACCAGAATAAGATTCTTGGTTGAATTTCATTCTTAAAAATGGTGTTTTTCATAGCTTTTAAAAATCAAGAATTTTTTGTGCCCAGGAGGTGAAATTTTTTTTCAACCCAAATGTATAAATAGACACCAGAATGAGATTCGGGGTTGAATTTCGTCCTTCAAAATGGTGTTTTTAATAGATTTTAAATTCAAGATTTTTTTGGTGTCCAGGGAAGAAAATTCCTGATGCCGGAATCAGGGATTTTTGTGTCCAGGAGGTGAAATTTTTTTATTTACTCAAATGTAAAAATGGACACCCGAATGAGATTCGGGGTTGAATTTCTTCCTTAAAAATGGTGTTTTTCATAGTTTATAAAAATCAAGATTTATTTCGTGTCCGGGGAAGAAAATTCCTGAAACCGGGGTCAGGGATTTTTGTGCCCAGGAGGTGAAATTATTTTCCACCCAAATATAAATTTAAAATATAAAATATAAAATTTAAAATTTGAAATTTAAAATTTAAAATTTAAAATATAAAGTATAAAATTTCAATTTTGAAATTTAAAATTTGAAATTTGAAATTTAAAATTTAAAATATAAAGTATAAAATTTCAATTTTGAAATTTAAAATTTGAAATTTAAAATTTAAAATTTAAAATATAAAGTATAAAATTTCAATTTTGAAATTTAAAATTTAAAATTTAAAATTTAAAATTTAAAATATAAAATATAAAATTTCAATTTTGAAATTTAAAATTTAAAATTTAAAATTTGAAATTTGAAATTTAAAATTTAAAATTTAAAATTTAAAATTTAAAATTTAAAATTTAAAATATAAAGTATAAAATTTCAATTTTGAAATTTAAAATTTGAAATTTAAAATTTAAAATTTAAAATATAAAGTATAAAATTTCAATTTTGAAATTTAAAATTTAAAATTTAAAATTTAAAATTTAAAATTTAAAATATAAAATATAAAATTTCAATTTTGAAATTTAAAATTTAAAATTTAAAATTTAAAATTTAAAATTTAAAATTTAAAATTTAAAATTTAAAATTTAAAATTTAAAATTTAAAATTTAAAATTTAAAATTTAAAATTTTAAATTTAAAATTTAAAATTTAAAATTTAAAATTTAAAATTTAAAATTTAAAATTTAAAATTTTAAATTTAAAATTTAAAATTTAAAATTTAAAATTTAAAATTTAAAATTTCAAATTTCAAATTTCAAATTTCAAATTTCAAATTTCAAATTTCAAATTTCAAATTTCAAATTTCAAATTTCAAATTTCAAATTTCATTTCATCCTTAAAAGTTGTGTTTTCATAGCTTTTAAAAATCAAGATTTTTTTGGTGTCCGGGGAAGAAAATTCCTGATTCCGGGGGTCAGAGACTTTTGTGCCTAGGAGGTGAAATTTTTTTCCCACCCAAATCTAAAAACGGACACCAGAATGAGATTCGGGGTTGAATTTCATCCTTAAAAATGGTGTTTTACATAGCATTTAAAAGTCAAGATTTTTTTGTTGTGCGGGGAAGAAAATTCCTGATGCCGGGGTTAGGGACTTTTGTGCCCAGGAGGTGAATGTTTTTTTTTACTCAAATCTAAAAACGGACACCAGAATGAGATTCGGGGTTGAATTCCGTCCTTAAAAATGGTGTTTTTCATAGTTTATGAAAATCAAGATTTATTTCGTGTCCGGGGAAGAAAATTCCTGATGCCGGGGTCAGGGATTTTTGTGCCCAGGAGGTGAAATTTTTTTATTGACTCAAATGTAAAAACGGATGCCAGAATTAGATTTGGGGTTGAATTTCATCCTTAAAAATGGTGTTTTCATAGCTTTTAAAAATCAAGATTTTTTTGGTGTCTGGGTAAGAAAATTCCTTATGCCGATTTTTGTGCCCAGGAGGTGAAAAAAAATTTCTGACTCAAATCTAAAAACGGACACCAGAATGAGATTCGGGGTTGCTTTTTGTCCTTAAAAATGTCATTTTTCATAGCATTTAAAAATCAAGATTTTTTTGGTGTGCGGGGAAGAAAATTCCTGATGCCGGAGTCAGGGATTTTTGTGCCCAGGAGGTGAAATTTTTTTCCACCCAAATGTCAAAACGCACACTAGAATGAGATTCGGGGTTGAATTTCATTCTCAAAAATGGTGTTTTTCATTGCTTTTAAAAATCAAGATTTTTTTGGTGTCCGGGGAAGAAAATTCCTTATCCCAGGGTCAGGGATTTTTGTGCCCAGGAGGTGAATATTTTTTTTTGACCCAAATGTAAAAACGGACTCCAGAATTAGATTTGGGGTTTAATTTCATCCTTGAAAATGGTGTTTTTCATAGATTTTAAAAATCAAGATTTTTTTGTGTCGGGGGAAGAAAATTCGTGATGCCAGGAATTTTTATGCCCAGCAGGTAAATTGTTTTTTGACCCAAATGTAAAAACGGACACCAGAATAAGATTCTTGGTTGAATTTCATTCTTAAAAATGGTGTTTTTCATAGCTTTTAAAAATCAAGAATTTTTTGGTGTCCAGGGAAGAAAATTCCTGATGCCGGGGTTAGGGACTTTTGTGCCCAGGAGGTGAATGTTTTTTTTTACTCAAATCTAAAAACGGACACCAGAATGAGATTCGGGGTTGAATTCCGTCCTTAAAAATGGTGTTTTTCATAGTTTATGAAAATCAAGATTTATTTCGTGTCCGGGGAAGAAAATTCCTGATGCCGGGGTCAGGGATTTTTGTGCCCAGGAGGTGAAATTTTTTTATTGACTCAAATGTAAAAACGGATGCCAGAATTAGATTCGGGGTTGAATTTAGTCCTTCAAAATGGTGCTTTTCATAGCTTTTAAAAATCAAGAATTTTTTGGTGTCCTGGGAAGGAAATTCCTGATGCCGGGGGTCAGGACCTTTTGTGCCCAGGAGGTGAATGTTTTTTTTTTACTCAAATCTAAAAACGGACACCAGAATGAGATTCGGGGTTGAATTTCATCCTTAAAAATGGTGTTTTTCATAGTTTATAAAAATTAAGATTTATTTCGTGTCCGGGGAAGAAAATTCCTGATGCCGGGGTAAGGGATTTTTGTGCCCAGGAGGTGAAATTATTTTCCACTCAAATGTAAAAACGGATGCCAGAATTAGATTTGGGGTTTAATTTCATGCTTAAAAATGGTGTTTTCTATAGATTTTAAAAATCAAGGTTTTTTGGTGTCCGGGGAAGAAAATTTCTGATGCCGGGGTCAGGGATTTTTGTGCCCAGGAGGTGAATTTTTCGTTGTTGACCCAAATGTAAAAACGGATGCCAGAATTACATTCGGGGTTTAATTTCACGCTTAAAAATGGTGTTTTTTATACTTTTTAAAAATCAAGCATTTTTTGGTGTCCGGGCTAGTAAATTTCTGATGCCGGGGTCAGGGATTTTTGTGCCCAGGAGGTGAATTTTTCGTTGTTGACCCAAATGTAAAAACGGATGCCAGAATTAGATTTGGGGTTGAATTTCGTCCTTCAAAATGGTGTTTTTCATAGTTTTTAAAAATGAAGATTTTTTTGGTGTCCGTGGAAGAAAATTCCTGATGCCGGAGTCAGGGATTTTTGGGCCCAGGAGGTGAATGTTTTTTTTTACTCAAATCCAAAAACGGACACCAGAATGAGATTCGGGGTTGAATTTCATCCTTAAAAATGGTGTTTTCATAGCTTTTAAAAATCAAGATTTTTTTGGTGTCTGGGTAAGAAATTCCTTATGCCGATTTTTAGCCCAGGAGGTGAAAAAAAATTTCTGACTCAAATCTAAAAACGGACACCAGAATGAGATTCGGGGTTGCTTTTTGTCCTTAAAAATCTCATTTTTCATAGCATTTAAAAATCAAGATTTTTTTGGTGTGCGGGGAAGAAAATTCCTGATGTCAGGGATTTTTGTGCCCAGGAGGTGAATATTTTTTTTGACCCAAATGTAAAAATGGATGCCAGAATTAGATTTGGGGTTGAATTTCGTCCTTCAATATGGTGTTTTTCATAGTTTTTAAAAATCAAGATTTTTTTGGTGTCCTGGGAAGATAATTCCTGATGCCAGGGTCAGGGATTTTTGTGCCCAGGAGGTGAATATTTTTTTTGACCCAAATGTAAAAACGGATGTCAGAATTAGATTTGGGGTTGAATTTTGTCCTTAAAAATGGTGTTTTTCGTAATTTTTAAAAATCAAGATTTTGTTGGGAAGAAAATTCCTGATGCCGGGGGTCAGGGACTTTTGTGCCCAGGAGGTGAATGTTTTTTTTTCTCAAATGTAAAAACGCACACCAGAATGAGATTCGGGGTTGAATTTCATTCTTAAAAATGGTGTTTTTCATAGTTTTAAAAATCAAGATTTTTTTGTTGTCCGGGGAAGAAAATTCCTGATGCCGGGGTAAGGGATTTTTGTGCCCAGGAGGTGAAATTTTTTTTCCACCCAAATCTAAAAACGGACACCAGAATGAGATTCGGGGTTGAATTTCATTCTTAAAAATGGTGTTTTTCATAGCTTTTAAAAATCAAGAATTTTTTGGTGTCCGAGGAAGAAAATTTCTGATGCCGGAGTCAGGGATTTTTGAGCCCAGGAGGTGAAATTATTTTCCACCCAAATGTAAAAACGGACACCAGAATGAGATTCGGGGTTGAATTTCGTCCTTAAAAAATGGTGTTTTTCATAGTTTATGAAAATCAAGATGCCGGAGTCAGGGATTTTTGTGCCCAGGAGGTGAAATTTTTTTATTGACTCAATTGTAAAAACGGACACCAGAATGAGATTCAGGGTTGAATTTCACTCTTAAAAATGGTGTTTTTCATAGCTTTTAAAAAGCAAGAATTTTTTGGTGTCTGAGGAAGAAAATTCCTGATGCCGGAGTCAGGCATTTTTGTGCCCAGGAGGTGAAATTATTTTCCACCCAAATGTAAAAACGCACACCAGAATGAGATTCGGGGTTGAATTTCATTCTTAAAAATGGTGTTTTTCATAGTTTTAAAAATCAAGAATTTTTTGTTGTCCCGGGAAGAAAATTCCTGATGCCGGAGTCAGGGATTTTTGTGCCAAGGAGGTGAAAAAGATTTTTTGACACAAATGTAAAAACCGAGTCCAGTATGAGATTCGGGGTTGAATTTCATCCTTAGAAATGGTGTTTTTTATACTTTTTAAAAATCAAGCATTTTTTGGTGTCCGGGCAAGTAAATTTCTGATTTCGGAGTCAGGGATTTTTGTGCCCAGGAGGTGACATTTTTTTTGACCCAAATGTAAAAACGGACACCAGAATTACATTCGGGGTTGAATTTCACGCTTAAAAATGGTGTTTTTTATAGTTTTTAAAAATCAAGCTTTTTTTGGTGTGCGGGGAAGAAAATTCCTGTTGCCGGGGTCAGTGATTTTTGTGCCCAGGAGGTGAAATTTTTTTCCCACCCAAATCTAAAAACGGACACCAGAATGAGATTCGGGGTTGAATTTCATTCTCAAAAATGGTGTTTTTCATTGCTTTTAAAAATAAAGAATTTTTTGGTGTCCGGGGAAGAAAATTCCTGATGCCGGAGTCAGGGATTTTTGTGCCCAGGAGTTGAAATTTTTTTTTCCACCCAAATGTAAAAACGGACACCAGAATGAGATTCGGTGTTGAATTTCTTCCTTAAAAATGGTGTTTTTCATAGCTTTTAAAAATTAAGAATTTTTTGGTGTCCGGGGAAGAAAATTCCTAATGCCGAAGGCAAGGCAAGGCAAGGCAAAGCAAGGCAAGGCAAGGCAAATTTCAAATTTCAAATTTCAAATTTCAAATTTCAAATTTCAAATTTCAAATTTCAAATTTCAAATTTCAAATTTCTTTAATTATATTTAATTTAATTTAAAATCCCAAAGTCCAGGCCAGACAATTCAAAAAACCAGGTTTTTAAGTCCCGGCGATTTTTGTGCCCAGGAGGTGAAATTATTTTCCACCCAAATGTAAAAACGCACACCAGAATGAAATTCGGACTTGAATTTCATTCTTAAAAATGATGTTTTTCATAGCTTTTAAAAATCAAGAATTTTTTGGTGTCCGGGGAAGAAAATTCCTGATGTCGGAGTCAGGGATTTTTGTGCCCAGGAGGTGAAATTTTTTTTCCCACCGAAATGTAAAAACGGACACCAGAATGAGATTCGTAGTTGAATTTCTTCCTTAAAAATGGTGTTTATCATAATTTTTAAAAATCAAAATTTTGTTGGGAAGAAAATTCCTGATGCCGGAGTCAGGGATTTTTGTGCCCAGGAGGTGAAATTTTTTTCCACCCAAATGTCAAAACGCACACTAGAATGAGATTCGGGGTTGAATTTCATTCTTAAAAATGGTGTTTTACATAGCTTTTAAAAATTAAGAATTTTTTGGTGTCCGGGGAAGAAAATTCCTAATGCCGAAGGCAAGGCAAGGCAAGGCAAGGCAAAGCAAGGCAAGGCAAATTTCAAATTTCAAATTTCAAATTTCAAATTTCAAATTTCAAATTTCAAATTTCAAATTTCAAATTTCAAATTTCAAATTTCAAATTTCAAATTTCAAATTTCAAATTTCAAATTTCAAATTTCAAATTTCAAATTTCAAATTTCAAATTCAAATTATTTCAAATTTCAAATTTCAAATTTCAAATTTCAAATTTCAAATTTCAAATTTCTTTAATTTTATTTAATTTAATTTAAAATCCCTCAGTCCAGGCCAGACAATTCAAACAACCAGGTTTTTAAGTCCCGGCGATTTTTGTGCCCAGGAGGTGAAGTTTTTTTTCAACCCAAATGTATAAATAGACACCAGAATGAGATTCGGGGTTGAATTTCATCCTTCAAAATGGTGTTTTTAATAGATTTTAAATTCAAGATTTTTTTGGTGTGCGGGGAAGAAAATTAATGATGCCGGAGTCAGGGATTTTTGTGCCCAGGAGGTGAATGTTTTTTTTTACGAAAATCTAAAAACGGACACCAGAATGAGATTCGGGGTTGAATTTCATCCTTAAAAATGGTGTTTTCATAGCTTTTAAAAATCAAGATTTTTTTGGTGTCTGGGTAAGAAAATTCCTTATGCCGATTTTTGTGCCCAGGAGGTGAAAAAAAATTTCTGACTCAAATCTAAAAACGGACACCAGAATGAGATTCGGGGTTGCTTTTTGTCCTTAAAAATGTCATTTTTCATAGCATTTAAAAATCAAGATTTTTTTGGTGTGCGGGGAAGAAAATTCCTGATGCCGGGGTCAGGGATTTTTGTGCCCAGGAGGTGAAATTTTTTTCCCACCCAAATCTAAAAACAGACACCAGAAAGAGATTCGGGGTTGAATTTCATTCTCAAAAATGGTGTTTTTCATTGCTTTTAAAAATCAAGATTTTTTTGGTGTCCGGGGAAGAAAATTCCTTATGCCAGGGTCAGGGATTTTTGTGCCCAGGAGGTGAATATTTTTTTTGACCCAAATGTAAAAACGGATGCCAGAATTAGATTTGCGGTTGAATTTCGTCCTTCATAATGGTGTTTTTAATAGTTTTTAAAAATAAAGATTTTTTTGGTGTCAGGGGAAGATAATTCCTGATGCCGGGGTCAGGGATTTTTGTGCCCAGGAGGTGAAAAAATTTTTTCCACCCAAATCTATAAACGGACACCAGAATGAGATTCGGGGTTGCTTTTTGTCCTTAAAAATGTCACTTTTCATAGCATTTAAAAATCAAGATTTTTTTGTTGTGCGGGGAAGAAAATTCCTGATGCCGGGGTCAGGGATTTTTGTGCCCAGGAGGTGAAATTTTTCCCCACCCAAATCTAAAAACGGACACCAGAATGTGATTCGGGGTTGAATTTCATTCTCAAAAATGGTGTTTTTCATTGCTTTTAAAAATCAAGATTTTTGTGGTGTCCGGGGAAGAAAATTCCTGATGCCAGGGTCAGGGATTTTTGTGCCCAGGAGGTGAATAATTTTTTTGACCCAAATGTAAAAACGGATGCCAGAATTAGATTTGGGGTTGAATTTCGTCCTTCAAAATGGTGTTTTTCATAGTTTTTAAAAATGAAGATTTTTTTGGTGTCAGGGGAAGATAATTCCTGATGCCGGAGTCAGGGATTTTTGGGCCCAGGAGGTGAATTTTTTTTTTTTGACTCAAATGTAAAAACAGACACCCGAATAGATTCAGGGTTGAATTTTGTACTTAAAAATTGTGTTTTTCATAATTTTTAAAAATCAAGATTTTGTTGGGAAGAAAATTCCTGATGCCGGAGTGAGGGATTTTTGTGCCCAGGAGGTGAAATTTTTTTTCCACCTAAATCTATAAACGGACACCGGAATGAGATTCGGGGTTGAATTTCGTGCTTAAAAATGGTGTTTTTCATAGCTTTTAAAAATCAAGATTTTTTACGTGTCCGGGAAGAAAATTCCTGATGCCGGAGTCAGGGATTTTTGTGCCCAGGAGGTGAATGTTTTTTTTTACTCAAATCTAAAAACGGACACCAGAATGAGATTCGGGGTTGAATTTCATCCTTAAAAATGGTGTTTTCATAGCTTTTAAAAATCAAGATTTTTTTGGTGTCTGGGTAAGAAAATTCCTTATGCCGATTTTTGTGCCCAGGAGGTGAAAAAAAATTTCTGACTCAAATCTAAAAACGGACACCAGAATGAGATTCGGGGTTGCTTTTTGTCCTTAAAAATGTCATTTTTCATAGCATTTAAAAATCAAGATTTTTTTGGTGTGCGGGGAAGAAAATTCCTGATGCCGGGGTCAGGGATTTTTGTGCCCAGGAGGTGAAATTTTTTTCCCACCCAAATCTAAAAACGAACACCAGAATGAGATTCGGGGTTGAATTTCATTCTCAAAAATGGTGTTTTTCATTGCTTTTAAAAATGAAGATTTTTTTGGTGTCCGGGGAAGAAAATTCCTTATGCCAGGGTCAGGGATTTTTGTGCCCAGGAGGTGAATATTTTTTTTGACCCAAATGTAAAAACGGATGCCAGAATTAGATTTGCGGTTGAATTTCGTCCTTCATAATGGTGTTTTTCATAGTTTTTAAAAACAAAGATTTTTTTGGTGTCAGGGGAAGATAATTCCTGATGCCGGGGTCAGGGATTTTTGTGCCCAGGAGGTGAAAAAAATTTTTCCACCCAAATCTATAAACGGACACCAGAATGAGATTCGAGGTTGCTTTTTGTCCTTAAAAATGTCATTTTTCATAGCATTTAAAAATCAAGATTTTTTTGGTGTGCGGGGAAGAAAATTCCTGATGCCGGGGTCAGGGATTTTTGTGCCCAGGAGGTGAAATTTTTCCCCACCCAAATCTAAAAACGGACACCAGAATGTGATTCGGGGTTGAATTTCATTCTCAAAAATGGTGTTTTTCATTGCTTTTAAAAATCAAGATTTTTGTGGTGTCCGGGGAAGAAAATTCCTGATGCCAGGGTCAGGGATTTTTGTGCCCAGGAGGTGAATAATTTTTTTGACCCAAATGTAAAAACGGATGACAGAATTAGATTTGGGGTTGAATTTCGTCCTTCAAAATGGTGTTTTTCATAGTTTTTAAAAATGAAGATTTTTTTGGTGTCAGGGGAAGATAATTCCTGATGCCGGAGTCAGGGATTTTTGGGCCCAGGAGGTGAAATTTTTTTTTTTTTGACTCAAATGTAAAAACAGACACCCGAATAGATTCAGGGTTGAATTTTGTACTTAAAAATTGTGTTTTTCATAATTTTTAAAAATCAAGATTTTGTTGGGAAGAAAATTCCTGATGCCGGAGTGAGGGATTTTTTTGCCCAGGAGGTGAAAATTTTTTTCCACCTAAATCTATAAACGGACACCGGAATGAGATTCGGGGTTGAATTTCGTGCTTAAAAATGGTGTTTTTCATAGCTTTTAAAAATCAAGATTTTTTAGGTGTCCGGGGAAGAAAATTCCTGATGCCGGAGTCAGGGATTTTTGTGCCCAGGAGGTGAATGTTTATTTTTACTCAAATCTAAAAACGGACACCAGAATGAGATTCGGGGTTGCTTTTTGTCCTTAAAAATGTCATTTTTCATAGCATTTAAAAATCAAGATTTTTTTGGTGTGCGGGGAAGAAAATTCCTGATGCCGGGGTCAGAGATTTTTGTGCCCAGGAGGTGAATTTTTTTTTCCACCTAAATCTATAAACGGACACCAGAATGAGATTCGGGGTTGAATTTCTTCCTTAAAAATGGTGTTTATCATAATTTTTAAAAATCAAGATTTTGTTGGGAAGAAAATTCCTGATGCCGGAGTCAGGGATTTTTGTGCCCAGGAGGTGAAATTTTTTTCCACCCAAATGTAAAAACGCACACTAGAATGAGATTCGGGGTTGGATTTCATTCTTAAAAATGGTGTTTTTCATAGCTTTTAAATATTAAGAAATTTTTGGTGTCCGGGGAAGAAAATTCCTAATGCCGAAGGCAAGGCAAGGCAAGGCAAAGCAAGGCAAGGCAAGGCAAATTTCAAATTTCAAATTTCAAATTTCAAATTTCAAATTTCAAATTTCAAATTTCAAATTTCAAATTTCAAATTTCAAATTTCAAATTTCAAATTTCAAATTTCAAATTTCAAATTTCAAATTTCAAATTTCAAATTTCAAATTTCAAATTTCAAATTTCAAATTTCAAATTTCAAATTTCAAATTTCAAATTTCAAATTTCAAATTTCAAATTTCAAATTATTTCAAATTTCAAATTTCAAATTTCAAATTTCTTTAATTTTATTTAATTTAATTTAAAATCCCTCAGTCCAGGCCAGACAATTCAAACAACCAGGTTTTTAAGTCCCGGCGATTTTTGTGCCCAGGAGGTGAATTTTTTTTTCAACCCAAATGTATAAATAGACACCACAATGAGATTCGGGGTTGAATTTCGTCCTTCAAAATGGTGTTTTTCATAGATTTTAAATTCAAGATTTTTTTGGTGTGCGGGGAAGAAAATTCCTGATGCCGGAGTCAGGGATTTTTGTGCCCAGGAGGTGAATGTTTTTTTTTTACTCAAATCTAAAAACGGACACCAGAATGAGATTCGGGGTTGAATTTCATCCTTAAAAATGGTGTTTTCATAGCTTTTAAAAATCAAGATTTTTTTGGTGTCTGGGTAAGAAAATTCCTTATGCTGATTTTTGTGCCCAGGAGGTGAAAAAAAATTTCTGACTCAAATCTTAAAACGGACACCAGAATGAGATTCGGGGTTGCTTTTTGTCCTTAAAAATGTCATTTTTCATAGCATTTAAAAATCAAGATTTTTTTGGTGTGCGGGGAAGAAAATTCCTGATGCCGGGGTCAGGGATTTTTGTGCCCAGGAGGTGAAATTTTTTCCCCACCCAAATCTAAAAACGGACACCAGAATGAGATTCGGGGTTGAATTTCATTCTCAAAAATGGTGTTTTTCATTGCTTTTAAAAATCAAGATTTTTGTGGTGTCCGGGGAAGAAAATTCCTGATGCCAGGGTCAGGGATTTTTGTGCCCAGGAGGTGAATAATTTTTTTGACCCAAATGTAAAAACGGATGCCAGAATTAGATTTGGGGTTGAATTTCGTCCTTCAAAATGGTGTTTTTCATAGTTTTTAAAAATGAAGATTTTTTTGGTGTCAGGGGAAGATAATTCCTGATGCCGGAGTCAGGGATTTTTGGGCCCAGGAGGTGAAATTTTTTTTTTTGACTCAAATGTAAAAACAGACACCCGAATAGATTCAGGGTTGAATTTTGTACTTAAAAATTGTGTTTTTCATAATTTTTAAAAATCAAGATTTTGTTGGGAAGAAAATTCCTGATGCTGGAGTGAGGGATTTTTGTGCCCAGGAGGTGAAATTTTTTTTTCCACCTAAATCTATAAACGGACACCGGAATGAGATTCGGGGTTGAATTTCGTGCTTAAAAATGGTGTTTTTCATAGCTTTTAAAAATCAAGATTTTTTAGGTGTCCGGGGAAGAAAATTCCTGATTCCGGGGTCAGAGAGTTTTGTGCCCAGGAGGTGAATTTTTTTTCCACACCCAAATCTATAAACAGACGCCGGAATGAGATTCGGGGTTGAATTTCATGCTTAAAAATGGTGTTTTTCATAGCTTTTAAAAATCAAGAATTTTTTGGTGTCCGGGGAAGAAAATTCCTGATGCCGGAGTCAGGGATTTTTGTGCCCAGGAGGTGAATGTTTATTTTTACTCAAATCTAAAAACGGACACCAGAATGAGATTCGGGGTTGCTTTTTGTCCTTAAAAATGTCATTTTTCACAGCATTTAAAAATCAAGATTTTTTTGGTGTGCGGGGAAGAAAATTCCTGATGCTGGGGTCAGGGATTTTTGTGCCCAGGAGGTGAATTTTTTTTCCCCACCCAAATCTATAAACGGACGCCGGAATGAGATTCGGGGTTGAATTTCGTGCTTAAAAATGGTGTTTTTCATAGCTTTTAAAAATCAAGAATTTTTTGGTGTCCGGGGAAGAAAATTCCTGATGCCGGGGTGAGGGATTTTTGTGCCCAGGAGGTGAATTTTTCGTTGTTGACCCAAATGTAAAAACGGATGCCAGAATTACATTCGGGGTTTAATTTCACGCTTAAAAATTGTGTTTTTTATACTTTTTAAAAATCAAGCATTTTTTGGTGTCCGGGCTAGTAAATTTCTGATGCCGGGGTCAGGGATTTTTGTGCCCAGGAGGTGAATTTTTCGTTGTTGACCCAAATGTAAAAACGGATGCCAGAATTACATTCGGGGTTGAATTTCACGCTTAAAAATGGTGTTTTTTATAGTTTTTAAAAATCAAGAATTTTTTGTTGTCCGTGAAAGAAAATTACTGATGCCGGGGTCAGGGATTTCATTTGCCTAGGAGGTGAACATTATTTTTTTGACTCAAATGTAAAAACGGACGTCAGAATTAGATTTGGGGTTTAATTTCATGCTTAAAAATGGTGTTTTCTATATTTTTTAAAAATCAAGGTTTTTTGGTGTCCGGGGAAGAAAATTCCTGATGCCGGGTTGAGGGATTTTTGTGCCCAGGAGGTGAATTTTTCGTTGTTGACCCAAATGTAAAAACGGATGCCAGAATTACATTCGGGGTTTAATTTCACGCTTAAAAATTGTGTTTTTTATACTTTTTAAAAATCAAGAATTTTTTGGTTTCCGGGCTAGTAAATTTCTGATGCCGGGGTCAGGGATTTTTGTGCCCAAGAGGTGAATTTTTTTTTTGACCCAAATGTAAAAATGGACACCAGAATTACATTCGGGGTTTAATTTCACGCTTAAAAATGGTGTTTTTTATACTTTTTAAAAATCAAGCATTTTTTGGTGTCCGGGCAAGTAAATTTGTGATGCCGGGGTCAGGGATTTTTGTGCCCAGGAGGTGAAAAAGATTTTTTGACACAAATGTAAAAACCGAGTTCAGTATGAGATTCGGGGTTGAATTTCATCCTTAGAAATGGAGTTTTTTTTATAGATTTTAAAAATCAAGATTTTTTTGTGTCCAGGGAAGAAAATTCGTGATGCCGGGGTCAGGGATTTTTGTGCCCAGGAGGTAAATTTTTTTTGACCCAAATGTAAAAACAGACACCAGAATTAGATTCGAGTTTTAATTTCATCCTTAAAAATGGTTTTTTTCATAGATTTTAAAAATCAAGATTTTTTGATGTCCGGGGAAGATAATTCGTGATGCCGGGGTCAGGGATTTTTGTGCCCAGGAGGTAAAAATTTTTTTTGACACAAATGTAAAAACCGAGGCCAGTATGAGATTCGGGGTTGAATTTAATCCTTAAAAATATTTTTTTTCATAGATTTTAAAAACCAAGATTTTTTGGTGTCCGGGGAAGAAAATTCCTGATGCCGGAGTCAGGGATTTTTGTGCCCAGGGGGTGAAATTTTTTTTTTGACCCAAATGTAAAAATGGACACCAGAATTACATTCGGGGTTGAATTTCACGCTTAAAAATGGTGTTTTTTATAGTTTTTAAAAATCAAGAATTTTTTGTTGTCCGGGAAAGAAAATTACTGATGCCGGGGTCAGGGATTTTATTTGCCTAGGAGGTGAACATTTTTTTTTTGACTCAAATGTAAAAACGGACGCCAGAATTAGATTTGGGGTTTAATTTCATGCTTAAAAATGGTGTTTTCTATAGATTTTAAAAATCAAGGTTTTTTGGTGTCCGGGGAAGAAAATTCCTGATGCCGGGGTGAGGGATTTTTGTGCCCAGGAGGTGAATATTTCGTTGTTGACCCAAATGTAAAAACGGATGCCAGAATTACATTCGGGGTTTAATTTCACGCTTAAAAATGGTGTTTTTTATACTTTTTAAAAATCAAGCATTTTTTGGTGTCCGGGCTAGTAAATTTCTGATGCCGGGGTCAGGGATTTTTGTGCCCAGGAGGTGAAAAAGATTTTTTGACACAAATGTAAAAACCGAGTCCAGTATGAGATTCGGGGTTGAATTTCATCCTTAGAAATGGTGTTTTTTATACTTGTTAAAAATCAAGCATTTTTTGGTGTCCGGGCAAGTAAATTTCTGATTTCGGAGTCAGGGATTTTTGTGCCCAGGAGGTGACATTTTTTTTGACCCAAATGTAAAAACGGATGCCAGAATTACATTCGGGGTTGAATTTCACGCTTAAAAATGGTGTTTTTTATAGTTTTTAAAAATCAAGCATTTTTTGGTGTCCGGGGAAGAAAATTCCTGTTGCCGGGTTCAGGGATTTTTGTGCCCAGCGGGTGAAAAATTTTTTTTGACCCAAATGTAAAAATGGACGCCAGAATTAGATTCGGGGTTGAATTTCACCCTTGAAAATGGTGTTTTTCATAGATTTTAAAAATCAAGATTTTTTTGGTGTCAGGGGAAGAAAATTCATGATGCCAGGGTCAGGGATTTTTGTGCCCAGGAGTTGAATTTTTTTTTGTTGACCCAAATGTAAAAACGGATGCCAGAATTACATTCGGGGTTTAATTTCACGCTTAAAAATGGTGTTTTTTATACTTTTTAAAAATCAAGCATTTTTTGGTGTCCGGGCAAGTAAATTTGTGATGCCGGGGTCAGGGATTTTTGTGCCCAGGAGGTGAAAAAGATTTTTTGACACAAATGTAAAAACCGAGTTCAGTATGAGATTCGGGGTTGAATTTCATCCTTAGAAATGGAGTTTTTTTATAGATTTTAAAAATCAAGATTTTTTTGTGTCCAGGGAAGAAAATTCGTGATGCCGGGGTCAGGGATTTTTGTGCCCAGGAGGTAAATTTTTTTTGACCCAAATGTAAAAACAGACACCAGAATTAGATTCGAGTTTTAATTTCATCCTTAAAAATGGTTTTTTTCATAGATTTTAAAAATCAAGATTTTTTGATGTCCGGGGAAGAAAATTCGTGATGCCGGGGTCAGGGATTTTTGTGCCCAGGAGGTAAATTTTTTTTTTGACACAAATGTAAATACCGAGGCCAGTATGAGATTCGGGGTTGAATTTAATCCTTAAAAATCTTTTTTTTCATAGATTTTAAAAACCAAGATTTTTTGGTGTCCGGGGAAGAAAATTCCTGATGCCGGAGTCAGGGATTTTTGTGCCCAGGGGGTGAAATTTTTTTTTTGACCCAAATGTAAAAATGGACACTAGAATTAGTTTCGGGGTTGAATTTCGTCCTTAAAAATTGTGTTTTTTATACTTTTTAAAAATCAAGCATTTTTTGGTGTCCGGGCAAGTAAATTTCTGATGCCGGGGTCAGGGACTTTTGTGCCCAGGAGGTGAATTTTTTTTTGACCCAAATGTAAAAATGGACACCAGAATTACATTCGGGGTTGAATTTCACGCTTAAAAATGGTGTTTTTTATACTTTTTAAAAATCAAGAATTTTTTGTTGTCCGGGAAAGAAAATTACTGATGCCGGGGTCAGGGATTTTATTTGCCTAAGAGGTGAACATTTTTTTTTTACTCAAATGTAAAAACGGACGCCAGAATTAGATTTGGGGTTTAATTTCATACTTAAAAATGGTGTTTTCTATAGATTTTAAAAATCAAGGTTTTTTGGTGTCCGGGGAAGAAAATTCCTGATGCCGGGTTGAGGGATTTTTGTGCCCAGGAGGTGAATTTTTCGTTGTTGACCCAAATGTAAAAACGGATGCCAGAATTACATTCGGGGTTTAATTTCACGCTTAAAAATTGTGTTTTTTATACTTTTTAAAAATCAAGAATTTTTTGGTGTCCGGGCTAGTAAATTTCTGATGCCGGGGTCAGGGATTTTTGTGCCCAGGAGGTGAATTTTTTTTTTGACCCAAATGTAAAAATGGACACCAGAATTACATTCGGGGTTTAATTTCACGCTTAAAAATGGTGTTTTTTATACTTTTTAAAAATCAAGCATTTTTTGGTGTCCGGGCAAGTAAATTTGTGATGCCGGGGTCAGGGATTTTTGTGCCCAGGAGGTGAAAATGATTTTTTGACACAAATGTAAAAACCGAGTTCAGTATGAGATTCGGGGTTGAATTTCATCCTTAGAAATGGAGTTTTTTTATAGATTTTAAAAATCAAGATTTTTTTGTGTCCAGGGAAGAAAATTCGTGATGCCGGGGTCAGGGATTTTTGTGCCCAGGAGGTAAATTTTTTTTGACCCAAATGTAAAAATAGACACCAGAATTAGATTCGAGTTTTAATTTCATCCTTAAAAATGGTTTTTTTCATAGATTTTAAAAATCAAGATTTTTTGATGTCCGGGGAAGATAATTCGTGATGCCGGGGTCAGGGATTTTTGTGCCCAGGAGGTAAATTTTTTTTTTGACACAAATGTAAAAACCGAGGCCAGTATGAGATTCGGGGTTGAATTTAATCCTTAAAAATCTTTTTTTTCATAGATTTTAAAAACCAAGATTTTTTGGTGTCCGGGGAAGAAAATTCCTGATGCCGGAGTCAGGGATTTTTGTGCCCAGGGGGTGAAATTTTTTTTTTGACCCAAATGTAAAAATGGACACCAGAATTACATTCGGGGTTGAATTTCACGCTTAAAAATGGTGTTTTTTATAGTTTTTAAAAATCAAGAATTTTTTGTTGTCCGGGAAAGAAAATTACTGATGCCGGGGTCAGGGATTTTATTTGCCTAGGAGGTGAACATTTTTTTTTTTACTCAAATGTAAAAACGGACGCCAGAATTAGATTTGGGGTTTAATTTCATGCTTAAAAATGGTGTTTTCTATAGATTTTAAAAATCAAGGTTTTTTGGTGTCCGGGGAAGAAAATTCCTGATGCCGGGGTGAGGGATTTTTGTGCCCAGGAGGTGAATATTTCGTTGTTGACCCAAATGTAAAAACGGATGCCAGAATTACATTCGGGGTTTAATTTCACGCTTAAAAATTGTGTTTTTTATACTTTTTAAAAATCAAGAATTTTTTGGTGTCCGGGCTAGTAAATTTCTGATGCCGGGGTCAGGGATTTTTGTGCCCAGGAGGTGAATTTTTTTTTTGACCCAAATGTAAAAATGGACACCAGAATTACATTCGGGGTTTAATTTCACGCTTAAAAATGGTGTTTTTTATACTTTTTAAAAATCAAGCATTTTTTGGTGTCCGGGCAAGTAAATTTGTGATGCCGGGGTCAGGGATTTTTGTGCCCAGGAGGTGAAAATGATTTTTTGACACAAATGTAAAAACCGAGTTCAGTATGAGATTCGGGGTTGAATTTCATCCTTAGAAATGGAGTTTTTTTATAGATTTTAAAAATCAAGATTTTTTTGTGTCCAGGGAAGAAAATTCGTGATGCCGGGGTCAGGGATTTTTGTGCCCAGGAGGTAAATTTTTTTTGACCCAAATGTAAAAATAGACACCAGAATTAGATTCGAGTTTTAATTTCATCCTTAAAAATGGTTTTTTTCATAGATTTTAAAAATCAAGATTTTTTGATGTCCGGGGAAGATAATTCGTGATGCCGGGGTCAGGGATTTTTGTGCCCAGGAGGTAAATTTTTTTTTTGACACAAATGTAAAAACCGAGGCCAGTATGAGATTCGGGGTTGAATTTAATCCTTAAAAATCTTTTTTTTCATAGATTTTAAAAACCAAGATTTTTTGGTGTCCGGGGAAGAAAATTCCTGATGCCGGAGTCAGGGATTTTTGTGCCCAGGGGGTGAAATTTTTTTTTTGACCCAAATGTAAAAATGGACACCAGAATTACATTCGGGGTTGAATTTCACGCTTAAAAATGGTGTTTTTTATAGTTTTTAAAAATCAAGAATTTTTTGTTGTCTGGGAAAGAAAATTACTGATGCCGGGGTCAGGGATTTTATTTGCCTAGGAGGTGAACATTTTTTTTTTGACTCAAATGTAAAAACGGACGCCAGAATTAGATTTGGGGTTTAATTTCATGCTTAAAAATGGTGTTTTCTATAGATTTTAAAAATCAAGGTTTTTTGGTGTCCGGGGAAGAAAATTCCTGATGCCGGGGTGAGGGATTTTTGTGCCCAGGAGGTGAATATTTCGTTGTTGACCCAAATGTAAAAACGGATGCCAGAATTACATTCGGGGTTTAATTTCACGCTTAAAAATTGTGTTTTTTATACTTTTTAAAAATCAAGAATTTTTTGGTGTCCGGGCTAGTAAATTTCTGATGCCGGGGTCAGGGATTTTTGTGCCCAGGAGGTGAATTTTTTTTTTGACCCAAATGTAAAAATGGACACCAGAATTACATTCGGGGTTTAATTTCACGCTTAAAAATGGTGTTTTTTATACTTTTTAAAAATCAAGCATTTTTTGGTGTCCGGGCAAGTAAATTTGTGATGCCGGGGTCAGGGATTTTTGTGCCCAGGAGGTGAAAATGATTTTTTGACACAAATGTAAAAACCGAGTTCAGTATGAGATTCGGGGTTGAATTTCATCCTTAGAAATGGAGTTTTTTTATAGATTTTAAAAATCAAGATTTTTTTGTGTCCAGGGAAGAAAATTCGTGATGCCGGGGTCAGGGATTTTTGTGCCCAGGAGGTAAATTTTTTTTGACCCAAATGTAAAAATAGACACCAGAATTAGATTCGAGTTTTAATTTCATCCTTAACAATGGTTTTTTTCATAGATTTTAAAAATCAAGATTTTTTGATGTCCGGGGAAGATAATTCGTGATGCCGGGGTCAGGGATTTTTGTGCCCAGGAGGTAAATTTTTTTTTTGACACAAATGTAAAAACCGAGGCCAGTATGAGATTCGGGGTTGAATTTAATCCTTAAAAATCTTTTTTTTCATAGATTTTAAAAACCAAGATTTTTTGGTGTCCGGGGAAGAAAATTCCTGATGCCGGAGTCAGGGATTTTTGTGCCCAGGGGGTGAAATTTTTTTTTTGACCCAAATGTAAAAATGGACACCAGAATTACATTCGGGGTTGAATTTCACGCTTAAAAATGGTGTTTTTTATAGTTTTTAAAAATCAAGAATTTTTTGTTGTCCGGGAAAGAAAATTACTGATGCCGGGGTCAGGGATTTTATTTGCCTAGGAGGTGAACATTTTTTTTTTGACTCAAATGTAAAAACGGACGCCAGAATTAGATTTGGGGTTTAATTTCATGCTTAAAAATGGTGTTTTCTATAGATTTTAAAAATCAAGGTTTTTTGGTGTCCGGGGAAGAAAATTCCTGATGCCGGGGTGAGGGATTTTTGTGCCCAGGAGGTGAATATTTCGTTGTTGACCCAAATGTAAAAACGGATGCCAGAATTACATTCGGGGTTTAATTTCACGCTTAAAAATTGTGTTTTTTATACTTTTTAAAAATCAAGAATTTTTTGGTGTCCGGGCTAGTAAATTTCTGATGCCGGGGTCAGGGATTTTTGTGCCCAGGAGGTGAATTTTTTTTTGACCCAAATGTAAAAATGGACACCAGAATTACATTCGGGGTTTAATTTCACGCTTAAAAATGGTGTTTTTTATACTTTTTAAAAATCAAGCATTTTTTGGTGTCCGGGCAAGTAAATTTGTGATGCCGGGGTCAGGGATTTTTGTGCCCAGGAGGTGAAAATGATTTTTTGACACAAATGTAAAAACCGAGTTCAGTATGAGATTCGGGGTTGAATTTCATCCTTAGAAATGGAGTTTTTTTATAGATTTTAAAAATCAAGATTTTTTTGTGTCCAGGGAAGAAAATTCGTGATGCCGGGGTCAGGGATTTTTGTGCCCAGGAGGTAAATTTTTTTTGACCCAAATGTAAAAATAGACACCAGAATTAGATTCGAGTTTTAATTTCATCCTTAAAAATGGTTTTTTTCATAGATTTTAAAAATCAAGATTTTTTGATGTCCGGGGAAGATAATTCGTGATGCCGGGGTCAGGGATTTTTGTGCCCAGGAGGTAAATTTTTTTTTTGACACAAATGTAAAAACCGAGGCCAGTATGAGATTCGGGGTTGAATTTAGTCCTTAAAAATCTTTTTTTTCATAGATTTTAAAAACCAAGATTTTTTGGTGTCCGGGGAAGAAAATTCCTGATGCCGGAGTCAGGGATTTTTGTGCCCAGGGGGTGAAATTTTTTTTTTGACCCAAATGTAAAAATGGACACCAGAATTACATTCGGGGTTGAATTTCACGCTTAAAAATGGTGTTTTTTATAGTTTTTAAAAATCAAGAATTTTTTGTTGTCCGGGAAAGAAAATTACTGATGCCGGGGTCAGGGATTTTATTTGCCTAGGAGGTGAACATTTTTTTTTTGACTCAAATGTAAAAACGGACGCCAGAATTAGATTTGGGGTTTAATTTCATGCTTAAAAATGGTGTTTTCTATAGATTTTAAAAATCAAGGTTTTTTGGTGTCCGGGGAAGAAAATTCCTGATGCCGGGGTGAGGGATTTTTGTGCCCAGGAGGTGAATATTTCGTTGTTGACCCAAATGTAAAAACGGATGCCAGAATTACATTCGGGGTTTAATTTCACGCTTAAAAATGGTGTTTTTTATACTTTTTAAAAATCAAGAATTTTTTGGTGTCCGGGCTAGTAAATTTCTGATGCCGGGGTCAGGGATTTTTGTGCCCAGGAGGTGAATTTTTTTTTTGACCCAAATGTAAAAATGGACACCAGAATTACATTCGGGGTTTAATTTCACGCTTAAAAATGGTGTTTTTTATACTTTTTAAAAATCAAGCATTTTTTGGTGTCCGGGCAAGTAAATTTGTGATGCCGGGGTCAGGGATTTTTGTGCCCAGGAGGTGAAAATGATTTTTTGACACAAATGTAAAAACCGAGTTCAGTATGAGATTCGGGGTTGAATTTCATCCTTAGAAATGGAGTTTTTTTATAGATTTTAAAAATCAAGATTTTTTTGTGTCCAGGGAAGAAAATTCGTGATGCCGGGGTCAGGGATTTTTGTGCCCAGGAGGTAAATTTTTTTTGACCCAAATGTAAAAATAGACACCAGAATTAGATTCGAGTTTTAATTTCATCCTTAAAAATGGTTTTTTTCATAGATTTTAAAAATCAAGATTTTTTGATGTCCGGGGAAGATAATTCGTGATGCCGGGGTCAGGGATTTTTGTGCCCAGGAGGTAAATTTTTTTTTTGACACAAATGTAAAAACCGAGGCCAGTATGAGATTCGGGGTTGAATTTAATCCTTAAAAATCTTTTTTTTCATAGATTTTAAAAACCAAGATTTTTTGGTGTCCGGGGAAGAAAATTCCTGATGCCGGAGTCAGGGATTTTTGTGCCCAGGGGGTGAAATTTTTTTTTTGACCCAAATGTAAAAATGGACACCAGAATTACATTCGGGGTTGAATTTCACGCTTAAAAATGGTGTTTTTTATAGTTTTTAAAAATCAAGAATTTTTTGTTGTCCGGGAAAGAAAATTACTGATGCCGGGGTCAGGGATTTTATTTGCCTAGGAGGTGAACATTTTTTTTTTGACTCAAATGTAAAAACGGACGCCAGAATTAGATTTGGGGTTTAATTTCATGCTTAAAAATGGTGTTTTCTATAGATTTTAAAAATCAAGGTTTTTTGGTGTCCGGGGAAGAAAATTCCTGATGCCGGGGTGAGGGATTTTTGTGCCCAGGAGGTGAATATTTCGTTGTTGACCCAAATGTAAAAACGGATGCCAGAATTACATTCGGGGTTTAATTTCACGCTTAAAAATGGTGTTTTTTATACTTTTTAAAAATCAAGCATTTTTTGGTGTCCGGGCTAGTAAATTTCTGATGCCGGGGTCAGGGATTTTTGTGCCCAGGAGGTGAAAAAGATTTTTTGACACAAATGTAAAAACCGAGTCCAGTATGAGATTCGGGGTTGAATTTCATCCTTAGAAATGGTGTTTTTTATACTTTTTAAAAATCAAGCATTTTTTGGTGTCCGGGCAAGTAAATTTCTGATTTCGGAGTCAGGGATTTTTGTGCCCAGGAGGTGACATTTTTTTTGACCCAAATGTAAAAACGGATGCCAGAATTACATTCGGGGTTGAATTTCACACTTAAAAATGGTGTTTTTTATAGTTTTTAAAAATCAAGCATTTTTTGGTGTCCGGGGAAGAAAATTCCTGTTGCCGGGTTCAGGGATTTTTGTGCCCAGCGGGTGAAAAATTTTTTTTGACCCAAATGTAAAAACGGATGCCAGAATTAGATTTGGGGTTTAATTTCATGCTTAAAAATGGTGTTTTTTATAGATTTTAAAAATCAAGGTTTTTTGGTGTCCGGGGAAGAAAATTCCTGTTGACGGGGTCAGGGATTTTTGTGCCCAGGAGGTGAATTTTTTTTTTGACACAAATGTAAAAACCTAGGACAGTATGAGATTCGGGGTTGAATTTCATCCTTAGAAATGGTGTTTTTTATAGATTTTAAAAATCAAGATTTTTTGGTGTCCGGGGAAGAAAATTCCTGATGCCAGGGTCAGGGATTTTTGTGCCCAGGAGTTGAATTTTTTTTTGTTGACCCAAATGTAAAAACGGATGCCAGAATTACATTCGGGGTTTAATTTCACGCTTAAAAATGGTGTTTTTTATACTTTTTAAAAATCAAGCATTTTTTGGTGTCCGGGCAAGTAAATTTCTGATGCCGGGGTCAGGGACTTTTGTGCCCAGGAGGTGAAAAAGATTTTTTGACACAAATGTAAAAACCGAGTCCAGTATGAGATTCGGGGTTGAATTTCATCCTTAGAAATGGAGTTTTTTTATAGATTTTAAAAATCAAGATTTTTTTGTGTCCAGGGAAGAAAATTCGTGATGCCGGGGTCAGGGATTTTTGTGCCCAGGAGGTAAATTTTTTTTGACCCAAATGTAAAAACAGACACCAGAATTAGATTTGGGGTTTAATTTCATGCTTAAAAATGGTGTTTTTTATAGATTTTAAAAATCAAGGTTTTTTGGTGTCCGGGGAAGAAAATTCCTGTTGACGGGGTCAGGGATTTTTGTGCCCAGGAGGTGAATTTTTTTTTTGACACAAATGTAAAAACCTAGGACAGTATGAGATTCGGGGTTGAATTTCATCCTTAGAAATGGTGTTTTTTATAGATTTTAAAAATCAAGATTTTTTGGTGTCCGGGGAAGAAAATTCCTGATGCCGGAGTCTGGGATTTTTGTGCCCAGGGGGTGAAATTTTTTTTTTGACCCAAATGTAAAAATGGACACTAGAATTAGTTTCGGGGTTGAATTTCGTCCTTAAAAATTGTGTTTTTTATACTTTTTAAAAATCAAGCATTTTTTGGTGTCCGGGCAAGTAAATTTCTGATGCCGGGGTCAGGGACTTTTGTGCCCAGGAGGTGAATTTTTTTTTGACCCAAATGTAAAAATGGACACCAGAATTACATTCAGGGTTGAATTTCACGCTTAAAAATGGTGTTTTTTATACTTTTTAAAAATCAAGCATTTTTTGGTGTCTGGCCAAGTAAATTTCTGATGCCGGGGTCAGGGATTTTATTTGCCTAGGAGGTAAACATTTTTTTTAACCCAAATGTAAAAACGGACGCCAGAGTTAGATTTGGGGTTTAATTTCATGCTTAAAAATGGTGTTTTTTATAGATTTTAAAAATCAAGGTTTTTTGGTGTCCGGGGAAGAAAATTCGTGATGCCGGGGTCAGGATTTTTGTGCCCAGGAGGTAAATTTTTTTTGACCCAAATGTAAAAACAGACACCAGAATTAGATTCGAGTTTTAATTTCATCCTTAAAAATGGTTTTTTTCATAGATTTTAAAAATCAAGATTTTTTGATGTCCGGGGAAGAAAATTCGTGATGCCGGGGTCAGGGATTTTTGTGCCCAGGAGGTAAATTTTTTTTTTTGACACAAATGTAAATACCGAGGCCAGTATGAGATTCGGGGTTGAATTTAATCCTTAAAAATCTTTTTTTTCATAGATTTTAAAAACCAAGATTTTTTGGTGTCCGGGGAAGAAAATTCCTGATGCCGGAGTCAGGGATTTTTGTGCCCAGGGGGTGAAATTTTTTTTTTGACCCAAATGTAAAAATGGACACTAGAATTAGTTTCGGGGTTGAATTTCGTCCTTAAAATTGTGTTTTTTATACTTTTTAAAAATCAAGCATTTTTTGGTGTCCGGGCAAGTAAATTTCTGATGCCGGGGTCAGGGACTTTTGTGCCCAGGAGGTGAATTTTTTTTTGACCCAAATGTAAAAATGGACACCAGAATTACATTCGGGGTTGAATTTCACGCTTAAAACTGGTGTTTTTTATAGTTTTTAAAAATCAAGCATTTTTTGGTGTCTGGGAAAGAAAATTACTTTTGCCGGGGTCAGGGATTTTATTTGCCTAGGAGGTGAACATTTTTTTTTTTACTCAAATGTAAAAACGGACGCCAGAATTAGATTTGGGGTTTAATTTCATGCTTAAAAATGGTGTTTTCTATAGATTTTAAAAATCAAGCATTTTTTGGTGTCCGGGCAAGTAAATTTTTGATGCCGGGGTCAGGGATTTTTGTGCCCAGGGGGTGAAAAAGATTTTTTGACACAAATGTAAAAACCGAGGCCAGTATGAGATTCGGGGTTGAATTTCATCCTTAGAAATGGTGTTTTTTATAGATTTTAAAAATCAAGATTTTTTTGTGTCCAGGGAAGAAAATTCGTGATGCCGGGGTCAGGGATTTTTGTGCCCAGGAGGTAAATTTTTTTTGACCCAAATGTAAAAACAGACACCAGAATTAGTTTCGAGTTTTAATTTCATCCTTAAAAATGGTTTTTTTCATAGATTTTAAAAATCAAGATTTTTTGGTGTCCGGGGAAGAAAATTCGTGATTAGGGATTTTTGTGCCCAGGAGGTAAATTTTTTTTGACACAAATGTAAAAACCGAGGCCAATATGAGATTCGGGGTTGAATTTCATCCTTAGAAATGGTGTTTTTAATAGTTTTTAAAAATCAAGCATTTTTTGGTGTCCGGGGAAGAAAATTCGTGATGCTGGGGTCAGGGATTTTTGTGCCCAGGAGGTGAAATATTTTTTTTTGACCCAAATGTAAAAACGGACTCCAGAATTAGATTTGGGGTTTAATTTCATCCTTGAAAATGGTGTTTTTCATAGATTTTAAAAATCAAGATTTTTTTGTGTCCGGGGAAGAAAATTCGTGATGCCAGGAATTTTTATGCCCAGCAGGTAAATTGTTTTTTGACCCAAATGTAAAAGCAGACACCAGAATTAGATTCGAGGTTTAATTGCATCCTTAAAAATGGTGTTTTCTATACTTTTTATAAATGAAGATATTTTTGGTGTCCAGGGAAGAAAATTCCTGATGCCGGAGTCAGGGATTTTTGTGCCCAGGAGGTGAATGTTTTTTTTTACTCAAATCTAAAAACGGACACCAGAATGAGATTCGGGGTTGAATTCCGTCCTTAAAAATGGTGTTTTTCATAGTTTATGAAAATCAAGATTTATTTCGTGTCCGGGGAAGAAAATTCCTGATGCCGGGGTCAGGGATTTTTGTGCCCAGGAGGTGAAATTTTTTTATTGACTCAAATGTAAAAACGGATGCCAAAATTAGATTCGGGGTTGA
The DNA here is from genome assembly GCF_947247035.1 of Vipera ursinii. Lineage (NCBI taxonomy): Eukaryota > Metazoa > Chordata > Lepidosauria > Squamata > Viperidae > Vipera > Vipera ursinii. The sequence goes on along the minus strand of NC_139513.1, from coordinate 163,609,718 downwards.
ATTTAGTCCTTCAAAATGGTGCTTTTCATAGCTTTTAAAAATCAAGAATTTTTTGGTGTCCTGGGAAGGAAATTCCTGATGCCGGGGGTCAGGACCTTTTGTGCCCAGGAGGTGAATGTTTTTTTTTTACTCAAATCTAAAAACGGACACCAGAATGAGATTCGGGGTTGAATTTCATCCTTAAAAATGGTGTTTTTCATAGTTTATAAAAATTAAGATTTATTTCGTGTCCGGGGAAGAAAATTCCTGATGCCGGGGTAAGGGATTTTTGTGCCCAGGAGGTGAAATTATTTTCCACTCAAATGTAAAAACGGATGCCAGAATTAGATTTGGGGTTTAATTTCATGCTTAAAAATGGTGTTTTCTATAGATTTTAAAAATCAAGGTTTTTTGGTGTCCGGGGAAGAAAATTTCTGATGCCGGGGTCAGGGATTTTTGTGCCCAGGAGGTGAATTTTTCGTTGTTGACCCAAATGTAAAAACGGATGCCAGAATTACATTCGGGGTTTAATTTCACGCTTAAAAATTGTGTTTTTTATACTTTTTAAAAATCAAGCATTTTTTGGTGTCCGGGCTAGTAAATTTCTGATGCCGGGGTCAGGGATTTTTGTGCCCAGGAGGTGAATTTTTCGTTGTTGACCCAAATGTAAAAACGGATGCCAGAATTAGATTTGGGGTTGAATTTCGTCCTTCAAAATGGTGTTTTTCATAGTTTTTAAAAATGAAGATTTTTTTGGTGTCCGTGGAAGAAAATTCCTGATGCCGGAGTCAGGGATTTTTGGGCCCAGGAGGTGAATGTTTTTTTTTACTCAAATCCAAAAACGGACACCAGAATGAGATTCGGGGTTGAATTTCATCCTTAAAAATGGTGTTTTCATAGCTTTTAAAAATCAAGATTTTTTTGGTGTCTGGGTAAGAAATTCCTTATGCCGATTTTTAGCCCAGGAGGTGAAAAAAAATTTCTGACTCAAATCTAAAAACGGACACCAGAATGAGATTCGGGGTTGCTTTTTGTCCTTAAAAATCTCATTTTTCATAGCATTTAAAAATCAAGATTTTTTTGGTGTGCGGGGAAGAAAATTCCTGATGTCAGGGATTTTTGTGCCCAGGAGGTGAATATTTTTTTTGACCCAAATGTAAAAATGGATGCCAGAATTAGATTTGGGGTTGAATTTCGTCCTTCAATATGGTGTTTTTCATAGTTTTTAAAAATCAAGATTTTTTTGGTGTCCTGGGAAGATAATTCCTGATGCCAGGGTCAGGGATTTTTGTGCCCAGGAGGTGAATATTTTTTTTGACCCAAATGTAAAAACGGATGTCAGAATTAGATTTGGGGTTGAATTTTGTCCTTAAAAATGGTGTTTTTCGTAATTTTTAAAAATCAAGATTTTGTTGGGAAGAAAATTCCTGATGCCGGGGGTCAGGGACTTTTGTGCCCAGGAGATGAATGTTTTTTTTTCTCAAATGTAAAAACGCACACCAGAATGAGATTCGGGGTTGAATTTCATTCTTAAAAATGGTGTTTTTCATAGTTTTAAAAATCAAGATTTTTTTGTTGTCCGGGGAAGAAAATTCCTGATGCCGGGGTAAGGGATTTTTGTGCCCAGGAGGTGAAATTTTTTTTCCACCCAAATCTAAAAACGGACACCAGAATGAGATTCGGGGTTGAATTTCATTCTTAAAAATGGTGTTTTTCATAGCTTTTAAAAATCAAGAATTTTTTGGTGTCCGAGGAAGAAAATTTCTGATGCCGGAGTCAGGGATTTTTGAGCCCAGGAGGTGAAATTATTTTCCACCCAAATGTAAAAACGGACACCAGAATGAGATTCGGGGTTGAATTTCGTCCTTAAAAAATGGTGTTTTTCATAGTTTATGAAAATCAAGATGCCGGAGTCAGGGATTTTTGTGCCCAGGAGGTGAAATTTTTTTATTGACTCAATTGTAAAAACGGACACCAGAATGAGATTCAGGGTTGAATTTCACTCTTAAAAATGGTGTTTTTCATAGCTTTTAAAAAGCAAGAATTTTTTGGTGTCTGAGGAAGAAAATTCCTGATGCCGGAGTCAGGCATTTTTGTGCCCAGGAGGTGAAATTATTTTCCACCCAAATGTAAAAACGCACACCAGAATGAGATTCGGGGTTGAATTTCATTCTTAAAAATGGTGTTTTTCATAGTTTTAAAAATCAAGAATTTTTTGTTGTCCCGGGAAGAAAATTCCTGATGCCGGAGTCAGGGATTTTTGTGCCAAGGAGGTGAAAAAGATTTTTTGACACAAATGTAAAAACCGAGTCCAGTATGAGATTCGGGGTTGAATTTCATCCTTAGAAATGGTGTTTTTTATACTTTTTAAAAATCAAGCATTTTTTGGTGTCCGGGCAAGTAAATTTCTGATTTCGGAGTCAGGGATTTTTGTGCCCAGGAGGTGACATTTTTTTTGACCCAAATGTAAAAACGGACACCAGAATTACATTCGGGGTTGAATTTCACGCTTAAAAATGGTGTTTTTTATAGTTTTTAAAAATCAAGCTTTTTTTGGTGTGCGGGGAAGAAAATTCCTGTTGCCGGGGTCAGTGATTTTTGTGCCCAGGAGGTGAAATTTTTTTCCCACCCAAATCTAAAAACGGACACCAGAATGAGATTCGGGGTTGAATTTCATTCTCAAAAATGGTGTTTTTCATTGCTTTTAAAAATAAAGAATTTTTTGGTGTCCGGTGAAGAAAATTCCTGATGCCGGAGTCAGGGATTTTTGTGCCCAGGAGTTGAAATTTTTTTTTCCACCCAAATGTAAAAACGGACACCAGAATGAGATTCGGTGTTGAATTTCTTCCTTAAAAATGGTGTTTTTCATAGCTTTTAAAAATTAAGAATTTTTTGGTGTCCGGGGAAGAAAATTCCTAATGCCGAAGGCAAGGCAAGGCAAGGCAAAGCAAGGCAAGGCAAGGCAAATTTCATATTTCAAATTTCAAATTTCAAATTTCAAATTTCAAATTTCAAATTTCAAATTTCAAATTTCAAATTTCAAATTTCAAATTTCAAATTTCAAATTTCAAATTTCTTTAATTATATTTAATTTAATTTAAAATCCCAAAGTCCAGGCCAGACAATTCAAAAAACCAGGTTTTTAAGTCCCGGCGATTTTTGTGCCCAGGAGGTGAAATTATTTTCCACCCAAATGTAAAAACGCACACCAGAATGAAATTCGGACTTGAATTTCATTCTTAAAAATGATGTTTTTCATAGCTTTTAAAAATCAAGAATTTTTTGGTGTCCGGGGAAGAAAATTCCTGATGTCGGAGTCAGGGATTTTTGTGCCCAGGAGGTGAAATTTTTTTTCCCACCCAAATGTAAAAACGGACACCAGAATGAGATTCGGGGTTGAATTTCTTCCTTAAAAATGGTGTTTATCATAATTTTTAAAAATCAAAATTTTGTTGGGAAGAAAATTCCTGATGCCGGAGTCAGGGATTTTTGTGCCCAGGAGGTGAAATTTTTTTCCACCCAAATGTCAAAACGCACACTAGAATGAGATTCGGGGTTGAATTTCATTCTTAAAAATGGTGTTTTACATAGCTTTTAAAAATTAAGAATTTTTTGGTGTCCGGGGAAGAAAATTCCTAATGCCGAAGGCAAGGCAAGGCAAGGCAAGGCAAAGCAAGGCAAGGCAAATTTCAAATTTCAAATTTCAAATTTCAAATTTCAAATTTCAAATTTCAAATTTCAAATTTCAAATTTCAAATTTCAAATTTCAAATTTCAAATTTCAAATTTCAAATTTCAAATTTCAAATTCAAATTATTTCAAATTTCAAATTTCAAATTTCAAATTTCAAATTTCAAATTTCTTTAATTTTATTTAATTTAATTTAAAATCCCTCAGTCCAGGCCAGACAATTCAAACAACCAGGTTTTTAAGTCCCGGCGATTTTTGTGCCCAGGAGGTGAAGTTTTTTTTCAACCCAAATGTATAAATAGACACCAGAATGAGATTCGGGGTTGAATTTCATCCTTCAAAATGGTGTTTTTAATAGATTTTAAATTCAAGATTTTTTTGGTGTGCGGGGAAGAAAATTAATGATGCCGGAGTCAGGGATTTTTGTGCCCAGGAGGTGAATGTTTTTTTTTACGAAAATCTAAAAACGGACACCAGAATGAGATTCGGGGTTGAATTTCATCCTTAAAAATGGTGTTTTCATAGCTTTTAAAAATCAAGATTTTTTTGGTGTCTGGGTAAGAAAATTCCTTATGCCGATTTTTGTGCCCAGGAGGTGAAAAAAAATTTCTGACTCAAATCTAAAAACGGACACCAGAATGAGATTCGGGGTTGCTTTTTGTCCTTAAAAATGTCATTTTTCATAGCATTTAAAAATCAAGATTTTTTTGGTGTGCGGGGAAGAAAATTCCTGATGCCGGGGTCAGGGATTTTTGTGCCCAGGAGGTGAAATTTTTTTCCCACCCAAATCTAAAAACAGACACCAGAATGAAATTCGGGGTTGAATTTCATTCTCAAAAATGGTGTTTTTCATTGCTTTTAAAAATCAAGATTTTTTTGGTGTCCGGGGAAGAAAATTCCTTATGCCAGGGTCAGGGATTTTTGTGCCCAGGAGGTGAATATTTTTTTTGACCCAAATGTAAAAACGGATGCCAGAATTAGATTTGCGGTTGAATTTCGTCCTTCATAATGGTGTTTTTAATAGTTTTTAAAAATAAAGATTTTTTTGGTGTCAGGGGAAGATAATTCCTGATGCCGGGGTCAGGGATTTTTGTGCCCAGGAGGTGAAAAAATTTTTTCCACCCAAATCTATAAACGGACACCAGAATGAGATTCGGGGTTGCTTTTTGTCCTTAAAAATGTCACTTTTCATAGCATTTAAAAATCAAGATTTTTTTGTTGTGCGGGGAAGAAAATTCCTGATGCCGGGGTCAGGGATTTTTGTGCCCAGGAGGTGAAATTTTTCCCCACCCAAATCTAAAAACGGACACCAGAATGTGATTCGGGGTTGAATTTCATTCTCAAAAATGGTGTTTTTCATTGCTTTTAAAAATCAAGATTTTTGTGGTGTCCGGGGAAGATAATTCCTGATGCCAGGGTCAGGGATTTTTGTGCCCAGGAGGTGAATAATTTTTTTGACCCAAATGTAAAAACGGATGCCAGAATTAGATTTGGGGTTGAATTTCGTCCTTCAAAATGGTGTTTTTCATAGTTTTTAAAAATGAAGATTTTTTTGGTGTCAGGGGAAGATAATTCCTGATGCCGGAGTCAGGGATTTTTGGGCCCAGGAGGTGAAATTTTTTTTTTTGACTCAAATGTAAAAACAGACACCCGAATAGATTCAGGGTTGAATTTTGTACTTAAAAATTGTGTTTTTCATAATTTTTAAAAATCAAGATTTTGTTGGGAAGAAAATTCCTGATGCCGGAGTGAGGGATTTTTGTGCCCAGGAGGTGAAATTTTTTTTCCACCTAAATCTATAAACGGACACCGGAATGAGATTCGGGGTTGAATTTCGTGCTTAAAAATGGTGTTTTTCATAGCTTTTAAAAATCAAGATTTTTTACGTGTCCGGGAAGAAAATTCCTGATGCCGGAGTCAGGGATTTTTGTGCCCAGGAGGTGAATGTTTTTTTTTACTCAAATCTAAAAACGGACACCAGAATGAGATTGGGGGTTGAATTTCATCCTTAAAAATGGTGTTTTCATAGCTTTTAAAAATCAAGATTTTTTTGGTGTCTGGGTAAGAAAATTCCTTATGCCGATTTTTGTGCCCAGGAGGTGAAAAAAAATTTCTGACTCAAATCTAAAAACGGACACCAGAATGAGATTCGGGGTTGCTTTTTGTCCTTAAAAATGTCATTTTTCATAGCATTTAAAAATCAAGATTTTTTTGGTGTGCGGGGAAGAAAATTCCTGATGCCGGGGTCAGGGATTTTTGTGCCCAGGAGGTGAAATTTTTTTCCCACCCAAATCTAAAAACGGACACCAGAATGAGATTCGGGGTTGAATTTCATTCTCAAAAATGGTGTTTTTCATTGCTTTTAAAAATCAAGATTTTTTTGGTGTCCGGGGAAGAAAATTCCTTATGCCAGGGTCAGGGATTTTTGTGCCCAGGAGGTGAATATTTTTTTTGACCCAAATGTAAAAACGGATGCCAGAATTAGATTTGCGGTTGAATTTCGTCCTTCATAATGGTGTTTTTCATAGTTTTTAAAAATAAAGATTTTTTTGGTGTCAGGGGAAGATAATTCCTGATGCCGGGGTCAGGGATTTTTGTGCCCAGGAGGTGAAAAAAATTTTTCCACCCAAATCTATAAACGGACACCAGAATGAGATTCGAGGTTGCTTTTTGTCCTTAAAAATGTCATTTTTCATAGCATTTAAAAATCAAGATTTTTTTGGTGTGCGGGGAAGAAAATTCCTGATGCCGGGGTCAGGGATTTTTGTGCCCAGGAGGTGAAATTTTTCCCCACCCAAATCTAAAAACGGACACCAGAATGTGATTCGGGGTTGAATTTCATTCTCAAAAATGGTGTTTTTCATTGCTTTTAAAAATCAAGATTTTTGTGGTGTCCGGGGAAGAAAATTCCTGATGCCAGGGTCAGGGATTTTTGTGCCCAGGAGGTGAATAATTTTTTTGACCCAAATGTAAAAACGGATGCCAGAATTAGATTTGGGGTTGAATTTCGTCCTTCAAAATGGTGTTTTTCATAGTTTTTAAAAATGAAGATTTTTTTGGTGTCAGGGGAAGATAATTCCTGATGCCGGAGTCAGGGATTTTTGGGCCCAGGAGGTGAAATTTTTTTTTTTTTGACTCAAATGTAAAAACAGACACCCGAATAGATTCAGGGTTGAATTTTGTACTTAAAAATTGTGTTTTTCATAATTTTTAAAAATCAAGATTTTGTTGGGAAGAAAATTACTGATGCCGGAGTGAGGGATTTTTTTGCCCAGGAGGTGAAAATTTTTTTCCACCTAAATCTATAAACGGACACCGGAATGAGATTCGGGGTTGAATTTCGTGCTTAAAAATGGTGTTTTTCATAGCTTTTAAAAATCAAGATTTTTGAGGTGTCCGGGGAAGAAAATTCCTGATGCCGGAGTCAGGGATTTTTGTGCCCAGGAGGTGAATGTTTATTTTTACTCAAATCTAAAAACGGACACCAGAATGAGATTCGGGGTTGCTTTTTGTCCTTAAAAATATCATTTTTCATAGCATTTAAAAATCAAGATTTTTTTGGTGTGCGGGGAAGAAAATTCCTGATGCCGGGGTCAGAGATTTTTGTGCCCAGGAGGTGAATTTTTTTTTCCACCTAAATCTATAAACGGACACCAGAATGAGATTCGGGGTTGAATTTCTTCCTTAAAAATGGTGTTTATCATAATTTTTAAAAATCAAGATTTTGTTGGGAAGAAAATTCCTGATGCCGGAGTCAGGGATTTTTGTGCCCAGGAGGTGAAATTTTTTTCCACCCAAATGTAAAAACGCACACTAGAATGAGATTCGGGGTTGGATTTCATTCTTAAAAATGGTGTTTTTCATAGCTTTTAAATATTAAGAATTTTTTGGTGTCCGGGGAAGAAAATTCCTAATGCCGAAGGCAAGGCAAGGCAAGGCAAAGCAAGGCAAGGCAAGGCAAATTTCAAATTTCAAATTTCAAATTTCAAATTTCAAATTTCAAATTTCAAATTTCAAATTTCAAATTTCAAATTTCAAATTTCAAATTTCAAATTTCAAATTTCAAATTTCAAATTTCAAATTTCAAATTTCAAATTTCAAATTTCAAATTTCAAATTTCAAATTTCAAATTTCAAATTTCAAATTATTTCAAATTTCAAATTTCAAATTTCAAATTTCTTTAATTTTATTTAATTTAATTTAAAATCCCTCAGTCCAGGCCAGACAATTCAAACAACCAGGTTTTTAAGTCCCGGCGATTTTTGTGCCCAGGAGGTGAATTTTTTTTTCAACCCAAATGTATAAATAGACACCACAATGAGATTCGGGGTTGAATTTCGTCCTTCAAAATGGTGTTTTTCATAGATTTTAAATTCAAGATTTTTTTGGTGTGCGGGGAAGAAAATTCCTGATGCCGGAGTCAGGGATTTTTGTGCCCAGGAGGTGAATGTTTTTTTTTTACTCAAATCTAAAAACGGACACCAGAATGAGATTCGGGGTTGAATTTCATCCTTAAAAATGGTGTTTTCATAGCTTTTAAAAATCAAGATTTTTTTGGTGTCTGGGTAAGAAAATTCCTTATGCTGATTTTTGTGCCCAGGAGGTGAAAAAAAATTTCTGACTCAAATCTTAAAACGGACACCAGAATGAGATTCGGGGTTGCTTTTTGTCCTTAAAAATGTCATTTTTCATAGCATTTAAAAATCAAGATTTTTTTGGTGTGCGGGGAAGAAAATTCCTGATGCCGGGGTCAGGGATTTTTGTGCCCAGGAGGTGAAATTTTTTCCCCACCCAAATCTAAAAACGGACACCAGAATGAGATTCGGGGTTGAATTTCATTCTCAAAAATGGTGTTTTTCATTGCTTTTAAAAATCAAGATTTTTGTGGTGTCCGGGGAAGAAAATTCCTGATGCCAGGGTCAGGGATTTTTGTGCCCAGGAGGTGAATAATTTTTTTGACCCAAATGTAAAAACGGATGCCAGAATTAGATTTGGGGTTGAATTTCGTCCTTCAAAATGGTGTTTTTCATAGTTTTTAAAAATGAAGATTTTTTTGGTGTCAGGGGAAGATAATTCCTGATGCCGGAGTCAGGGATTTTTGGGCCCAGGAGGTGAAATTTTTTTTTTTGACTCAAATGTAAAAACAGACACCCGAATAGATTCAGGGTTGAATTTTGTACTTAAAAATTGTGTTTTTCATAATTTTTAAAAATCAAGATTTTGTTGGGAAGAAAATTCCTGATGCTGGAGTGAGGGATTTTTGTGCCCAGGAGGTGAAATTTTTTTTTCCACCTAAATCTATAAACGGACACCGGAATGAGATTCGGGGTTGAATTTCGTGCTTAAAAATGGTGTTTTTCATAGCTTTTAAAAATCAAGATATTTTAGGTGTCCGGGGAAGAAAATTCCTGATTCCGGGGTCAGAGAGTTTTGTGCCCAGGAGGTGAATTTTTTTTCCACACCCAAATCTATAAACAGACGCCGGAATGAGATTCGGGGTTGAATTTCATGCTTAAAAATGGTGTTTTTCATAGCTTTTAAAAATCAAGAATTTTTTGGTGTCCGGGGAAGAAAATTCCTGATGCCGGAGTCAGGGATTTTTGTGCCCAGGAGGTGAATGTTTATTTTTACTCAAATCTAAAAACGGACACCAGAATGAGATTCGGGGTTGCTTTTTGTCCTTAAAAATGTCATTTTTCACAGCATTTAAAAATCAAGATTTTTTTGGTGTGCGGGGAAGAAAATTCCTGATGCTGGGGTCAGGGATTTTTGTGCCCAGGAGGTGAATTTTTTTTCCCCACCCAAATCTATAAACGGACGCCGGAATGAGATTCGGGGTTGAATTTCGTGCTTAAAAATGGTGTTTTTCATAGCTTTTAAAAATCAAGAATTTTTTGGTGTCCGGGGAAGAAAATTCCTGATGCCGGGGTGAGGGATTTTTGTGCCCAGGAGGTGAATTTTTCGTTGTTGACCCAAATGTAAAAACGGATGCCAGAATTACATTCGGGGTTTAATTTCACGCTTAAAAATTGTGTTTTTTATACTTTTTAAAAATCAAGCATTTTTTGGTGTCCGGGCTAGTAAATTTCTGATGCCGGGGTCAGGGATTTTTGTGCCCAGGAGGTGAATTTTTCGTTGTTGACCCAAATGTAAAAACGGATGCCAGAATTACATTCGGGGTTGAATTTCACGCTTAAAAATGGTGTTTTTTATAGTTTTTAAAAATCAAGAATTTTTTGTTGTCCGTGAAAGAAAATTACTGATGCCGGGGTCAGGGATTTCATTTGCCTAGGAGGTGAACATTATTTTTTTGACTCAAATGTAAAAACGGACGTCAGAATTAGATTTGGGGTTTAATTTCATGCTTAAAAATGGTGTTTTCTATATTTTTTAAAAATCAAGGTTTTTTGGTGTCCGGGGAAGAAAATTCCTGATGCCGGGTTGAGGGATTTTTGTGCCCAGGAGGTGAATTTTTCGTTGTTGACCCAAATGTAAAAACGGATGCCAGAATTACATTCGGGGTTTAATTTCACGCTTAAAAATTGTGTTTTTTATACTTTTTAAAAATCAAGAATTTTTTGGTTTCCGGGCTAGTAAATTTCTGATGCCGGGGTCAGGGATTTTTGTGCCCAAGAGGTGAATTTTTTTTTTGACCCAAATGTAAAAATGGACACCAGAATTACATTCGGGGTTTAATTTCACGCTTAAAAATGGTGTTTTTTATACTTTTTAAAAATCAAGCATTTTTTGGTGTCCGGGCAAGTAAATTTGTGATGCCGGGGTCAGGGATTTTTGTGCCCAGGAGGTGAAAAAGATTTTTTGACACAAATGTAAAAACCGAGTTCAGTATGAGATTCGGGGTTGAATTTCATCCTTAGAAATGGAGTTTTTTTTATAGATTTTAAAAATCAAGATTTTTTTGTGTCCAGGGAAGAAAATTCGTGATGCCGGGGTCAGGGATTTTTGTGCCCAGGAGGTAAATTTTTTTTGACCCAAATGTAAAAACAGACACCAGAATTAGATTCGAGTTTTAATTTCATCCTTAAAAATGGTTTTTTTCATAGATTTTAAAAATCAAGATTTTTTGATGTCCGGGGAAGATAATTCGTGATGCCGGGGTCAGGGATTTTTGTGCCCAGGAGGTAAAAATTTTTTTTGACACAAATGTAAAAACCGAGGCCAGTATGAGATTCGGGGTTGAATTTAATCCTTAAAAATATTTTTTTTCATAGATTTTAAAAACCAAGATTTTTTGGTGTCCGGGGAAGAAAATTCCTGATGCCGGAGTCAGGGATTTTTGTGCCCAGGGGGTGAAATTTTTTTTTTGACCCAAATGTAAAAATGGACACCAGAATTACATTCGGGGTTGAATTTCACGCTTAAAAATGGTGTTTTTTATAGTTTTTAAAAATCAAGAATTTTTTGTTGTCCGGGAAAGAAAATTACTGATGCCGGGGTCAGGGATTTTATTTGCCTAGGAGGTGAACATTTTTTTTTTGACTCAAATGTAAAAACGGACGCCAGAATTAGATTTGGGGTTTAATTTCATGCTTAAAAATGGTGTTTTCTATAGATTTTAAAAATCAAGGTTTTTTGGTGTCCGGGGAAGAAAATTCCTGATGCCGGGGTGAGGGATTTTTGTGCCCAGGAGGTGAATATTTCGTTGTTGACCCAAATGTAAAAACGGATGCCAGAATTACATTCGGGGTTTAATTTCACGCTTAAAAATGGTGTTTTTTATACTTTTTAAAAATCAAGCATTTTTTGGTGTCCGGGCTAGTAAATTTCTGATGCCGGGGTCAGGGATTTTTGTGCCCAGGAGGTGAAAAAGATTTTTTGACACAAATGTAAAAACCGAGTCCAGTATGAGATTCGGGGTTGAATTTCATCCTTAGAAATGGTGTTTTTTATACTTGTTAAAAATCAAGCATTTTTTGGTGTCCGGGCAAGTAAATTTCTGATTTCGGAGTCAGGGATTTTTGTGCCCAGGAGGTGACATTTTTTTTGACCCAAATGTAAAAACGGATGCCAGAATTACATTCGGGGTTGAATTTCACGCTTAAAAATGGTGTTTTTTATAGTTTTTAAAAATCAAGCATTTTTTGGTGTCCGGGGAAGAAAATTCCTGTTGCCGGGTTCAGGGATTTTTGTGCCCAGCGGGTGAAAAATTTTTTTTGACCCAAATGTAAAAATGGACGCCAGAATTAGATTCGGGGTTGAATTTCACCCTTGAAAATGGTGTTTTTCATAGATTTTAAAAATCAAGATTTTTTTGGTGTCAGGGGAAGAAAATTCATGATGCCAGGGTCAGGGATTTTTGTGCCCAGGAGTTGAATTTTTTTTTGTTGACCCAAATGTAAAAACGGATGCCAGAATTACATTCGGGGTTTAATTTCACGCTTAAAAATGGTGTTTTTTATACTTTTTAAAAATCAAGCATTTTTTGGTGTCCGGGCAAGTAAATTTGTGATGCCGGGGTCAGGGATTTTTGTGCCCAGGAGGTGAAAAAGATTTTTTGACACAAATGTAAAAACCGAGTTCAGTATGAGATTCGGGGTTGAATTTCATCCTTAGAAATGGAGTTTTTTTATAGATTTTAAAAATCAAGATTTTTTTGTGTCCAGGGAAGAAAATTCGTGATGCCGGGGTCAGGGATTTTTGTGCCCAGGAGGTAAATTTTTTTTGACCCAAATGTAAAAACAGACACCAGAATTAGATTCGAGTTTTAATTTCATCCTTAAAAATGGTTTTTTTCATAGATTTTAAAAATCAAGATTTTTTGATGTCCGGGGAAGAAAATTCGTGATGCCGGGGTCAGGGATTTTTGTGCCCAGGAGGTAAATTTTTTTTTTGACACAAATGTAAATACCGAGGCCAGTATGAGATTCGGGGTTGAATTTAATCCTTAAAAATCTTTTTTTTCATAGATTTTAAAAACCAAGATTTTTTGGTGTCCGGGGAAGAAAATTCCTGATGCCGGAGTCAGGGATTTTTGTGCCCAGGGGGTGAAATTTTTTTTTTGACCCAAATGTAAAAATGGACACTAGAATTAGTTTCGGGGTTGAATTTCGTCCTTAAAAATTGTGTTTTTTATACTTTTTAAAAATCAAGCATTTTTTGGTGTCCGGGCAAGTAAATTTCTGATGCCGGGGTCAGGGACTTTTGTGCCCAGGAGGTGAATTTTTTTTTGACCCAAATGTAAAAATGGACACCAGAATTACATTCGGGGTTGAATTTCACGCTTAAAAATGGTGTTTTTTATACTTTTTAAAAATCAAGAATTTTTTGTTGTCCGGGAAAGAAAATTACTGATGCCGGGGTCAGGGATTTTATTTGCCTAAGAGGTGAACATTTTTTTTTTACTCAAATGTAAAAACGGACGCCAGAATTAGATTTGGGGTTTAATTTCATACTTAAAAATGGTGTTTTCTATAGATTTTAAAAATCAAGGTTTTTTGGTGTCCGGGGAAGAAAATTCCTGATGCCGGGTTGAGGGATTTTTGTGCCCAGGAGGTGAATTTTTCGTTGTTGACCCAAATGTAAAAACGGATGCCAGAATTACATTCGGGGTTTAATTTCACGCTTAAAAATTGTGTTTTTTATACTTTTTAAAAATCAAGAATTTTTTGGTGTCCGGGCTAGTAAATTTCTGATGCCGGGGTCAGGGATTTTTGTGCCCAGGAGGTGAATTTTTTTTTTGACCCAAATGTAAAAATGGACACCAGAATTACATTCGGGGTTTAATTTCACGCTTAAAAATGGTGTTTTTTATACTTTTTAAAAATCAAGCATTTTTTGGTGTCCGGGCAAGTAAATTTGTGATGCCGGGGTCAGGGATTTTTGTGCCCAGGAGGTGAAAATGATTTTTTGACACAAATGTAAAAACCGAGTTCAGTATGAGATTCGGGGTTGAATTTCATCCTTAGAAATGGAGTTTTTTTATAGATTTTAAAAATCAAGATTTTTTTGTGTCCAGGGAAGAAAATTCGTGATGCCGGGGTCAGGGATTTTTGTGCCCAGGAGGTAAATTTTTTTTGACCCAAATGTAAAAATAGACACCAGAATTAGATTCGAGTTTTAATTTCATCCTTAAAAATGGTTTTTTTCATAGATTTTAAAAATCAAGATTTTTTGATGTCCGGGGAAGATAATTCGTGATGCCGGGGTCAGGGATTTTTGTGCCCAGGAGGTAAATTTTTTTTTTGACACAAATGTAAAAACCGAGGCCAGTATGAGATTCGGGGTTGAATTTAATCCTTAAAAATCTTTTTTTTCATAGATTTTAAAAACCAAGATTTTTTGGTGTCCGGGGAAGAAAATTCCTGATGCCGGAGTCAGGGATTTTTGTGCCCAGGGGGTGAAATTTTTTTTTTGACCCAAATGTAAAAATGGACACCAGAATTACATTCGGGGTTGAATTTCACGCTTAAAAATGGTGTTTTTTATAGTTTTTAAAAATCAAGAATTTTTTGTTGTCCGGGAAAGAAAATTACTGATGCCGGGGTCAGGGATTTTATTTGCCTAGGAGGTGAACATTTTTTTTTTTACTCAAATGTAAAAACGGACGCCAGAATTAGATTTGGGGTTTAATTTCATGCTTAAAAATGGTGTTTTCTATAGATTTTAAAAATCAAGGTTTTTTGGTGTCCGGGGAAGAAAATTCCTGATGCCGGGGTGAGGGATTTTTGTGCCCAGGAGGTGAATATTTCGTTGTTGACCCAAATGTAAAAACGGATGCCAGAATTACATTCGGGGTTTAATTTCACGCTTAAAAATTGTGTTTTTTATACTTTTTAAAAATCAAGAATTTTTTGGTGTCCGGGCTAGTAAATTTCTGATGCCGGGGTCAGGGATTTTTGTGCCCAGGAGGTGAATTTTTTTTTTGACCCAAATGTAAAAATGGACACCAGAATTACATTCGGGGTTTAATTTCACGCTTAAAAATGGTGTTTTTTATACTTTTTAAAAATCAAGCATTTTTTGGTGTCCGGGCAAGTAAATTTGTGATGCCGGGGTCAGGGATTTTTGTGCCCAGGAGGTGAAAATGATTTTTTGACACAAATGTAAAAACCGAGTTCAGTATGAGATTCGGGGTTGAATTTCATCCTTAGAAATGGAGTTTTTTTATAGATTTTAAAAATCAAGATTTTTTTGTGTCCAGGGAAGAAAATTCGTGATGCCGGGGTCAGGGATTTTTGTGCCCAGGAGGTAAATTTTTTTTGACCCAAATGTAAAAATAGACACCAGAATTAGATTCGAGTTTTAATTTCATCCTTAAAAATGGTTTTTTTCATAGATTTTAAAAATCAAGATTTTTTGATGTCCGGGGAAGATAATTCGTGATGCCGGGGTCAGGGATTTTTGTGCCCAGGAGGTAAATTTTTTTTTTGACACAAATGTAAAAACCGAGGCCAGTATGAGATTCGGGGTTGAATTTAATCCTTAAAAATCTTTTTTTTCATAGATTTTAAAAACCAAGATTTTTTGGTGTCCGGGGAAGAAAATTCCTGATGCCGGAGTCAGGGATTTTTGTGCCCAGGGGGTGAAATTTTTTTTTTGACCCAAATGTAAAAATGGACACCAGAATTACATTCGGGGTTGAATTTCACGCTTAAAAATGGTGTTTTTTATAGTTTTTAAAAATCAAGAATTTTTTGTTGTCTGGGAAAGAAAATTACTGATGCCGGGGTCAGGGATTTTATTTGCCTAGGAGGTGAACATTTTTTTTTTGACTCAAATGTAAAAACGGACGCCAGAATTAGATTTGGGGTTTAATTTCATGCTTAAAAATGGTGTTTTCTATAGATTTTAAAAATCAAGGTTTTTTGGTGTCCGGGGAAGAAAATTCCTGATGCCGGGGTGAGGGATTTTTGTGCCCAGGAGGTGAATATTTCGTTGTTGACCCAAATGTAAAAACGGATGCCAGAATTACATTCGGGGTTTAATTTCACGCTTAAAAATTGTGTTTTTTATACTTTTTAAAAATCAAGAATTTTTTGGTGTCCGGGCTAGTAAATTTCTGATGCCGGGGTCAGGGATTTTTGTGCCCAGGAGGTGAATTTTTTTTTTGACCCAAATGTAAAAATGGACACCAGAATTACATTCGGGGTTTAATTTCACGCTTAAAAATGGTGTTTTTTATACTTTTTAAAAATCAAGCATTTTTTGGTGTCCGGGCAAGTAAATTTGTGATGCCGGGGTCAGGGATTTTTGTGCCCAGGAGGTGAAAATGATTTTTTGACACAAATGTAAAAACCGAGTTCAGTATGAGATTCGGGGTTGAATTTCATCCTTAGAAATGGAGTTTTTTTATAGATTTTAAAAATCAAGATTTTTTTGTGTCCAGGGAAGAAAATTCGTGATGCCGGGGTCAGGGATTTTTGTGCCCAGGAGGTAAATTTTTTTTGACCCAAATGTAAAAATAGACACCAGAATTAGATTCGAGTTTTAATTTCATCCTTAACAATGGTTTTTTTCATAGATTTTAAAAATCAAGATTTTTTGATGTCCGGGGAAGATAATTCGTGATGCCGGGGTCAGGGATTTTTGTGCCCAGGAGGTAAATTTTTTTTTTGACACAAATGTAAAAACCGAGGCCAGTATGAGATTCGGGGTTGAATTTAATCCTTAAAAATCTTTTTTTTCATAGATTTTAAAAACCAAGATTTTTTGGTGTCCGGGGAAGAAAATTCCTGATGCCGGAGTCAGGGATTTTTGTGCCCAGGGGGTGAAATTTTTTTTTTGACCCAAATGTAAAAATGGACACCAGAATTACATTCGGGGTTGAATTTCACGCTTAAAAATGGTGTTTTTTATAGTTTTTAAAAATCAAGAATTTTTTGTTGTCCGGGAAAGAAAATTACTGATGCCGGGGTCAGGGATTTTATTTGCCTAGGAGGTGAACATTTTTTTTTTGACTCAAATGTAAAAACGGACGCCAGAATTAGATTTGGGGTTTAATTTCATGCTTAAAAATGGTGTTTTCTATAGATTTTAAAAATCAAGGTTTTTTGGTGTCCGGGGAAGAAAATTCCTGATGCCGGGGTGAGGGATTTTTGTGCCCAGGAGGTGAATATTTCGTTGTTGACCCAAATGTAAAAACGGATGCCAGAATTACATTCGGGGTTTAATTTCACGCTTAAAAATTGTGTTTTTTATACTTTTTAAAAATCAAGAATTTTTTGGTGTCCGGGCTAGTAAATTTCTGATGCCGGGGTCAGGGATTTTTGTGCCCAGGAGGTGAATTTTTTTTTGACCCAAATGTAAAAATGGACACCAGAATTACATTCGGGGTTTAATTTCACGCTTAAAAATGGTGTTTTTTATACTTTTTAAAAATCAAGCATTTTTTGGTGTCCGGGCAAGTAAATTTGTGATGCCGGGGTCAGGGATTTTTGTGCCCAGGAGGTGAAAATGATTTTTTGACACAAATGTAAAAACCGAGTTCAGTATGAGATTCGGGGTTGAATTTCATCCTTAGAAATGGAGTTTTTTTATAGATTTTAAAAATCAAGATTTTTTTGTGTCCAGGGAAGAAAATTCGTGATGCCGGGGTCAGGGATTTTTGTGCCCAGGAGGTAAATTTTTTTTGACCCAAATGTAAAAATAGACACCAGAATTAGATTCGAGTTTTAATTTCATCCTTAAAAATGGTTTTTTTCATAGATTTTAAAAATCAAGATTTTTTGATGTCCGGGGAAGATAATTCGTGATGCCGGGGTCAGGGATTTTTGTGCCCAGGAGGTAAATTTTTTTTTTGACACAAATGTAAAAACCGAGGCCAGTATGAGATTCGGGGTTGAATTTAATCCTTAAAAATCTTTTTTTTCATAGATTTTAAAAACCAAGATTTTTTGGTGTCCGGGGAAGAAAATTCCTGATGCCGGAGTCAGGGATTTTTGTGCCCAGGGGGTGAAATTTTTTTTTTGACCCAAATGTAAAAATGGACACCAGAATTACATTCGGGGTTGAATTTCACGCTTAAAAATGGTGTTTTTTATAGTTTTTAAAAATCAAGAATTTTTTGTTGTCCGGGAAAGAAAATTACTGATGCCGGGGTCAGGGATTTTATTTGCCTAGGAGGTGAACATTTTTTTTTTGACTCAAATGTAAAAACGGACGCCAGAATTAGATTTGGGGTTTAATTTCATGCTTAAAAATGGTGTTTTCTATAGATTTTAAAAATCAAGGTTTTTTGGTGTCCGGGGAAGAAAATTCCTGATGCCGGGGTGAGGGATTTTTGTGCCCAGGAGGTGAATATTTCGTTGTTGACCCAAATGTAAAAACGGATGCCAGAATTACATTCGGGGTTTAATTTCACGCTTAAAAATGGTGTTTTTTATACTTTTTAAAAATCAAGCATTTTTTGGTGTCCGGGCTAGTAAATTTCTGATGCCGGGGTCAGGGATTTTTGTGCCCAGGAGGTGAAAAAGATTTTTTGACACAAATGTAAAAACCGAGTCCAGTATGAGATTCGGGGTTGAATTTCATCCTTAGAAATGGTGTTTTTTATACTTGTTAAAAATCAAGCATTTTTTGGTGTCCGGGCAAGTAAATTTCTGATTTCGGAGTCAGGGATTTTTGTGCCCAGGAGGTGACATTTTTTTTGACCCAAATGTAAAAACGGATGCCAGAATTACATTCGGGGTTGAATTTCACGCTTAAAAATGGTGTTTTTTATAGTTTTTAAAAATCAAGCATTTTTTGGTGTCCGGGGAAGAAAATTCCTGTTGCCGGGTTCAGGGATTTTTGTGCCCAGCGGGTGAAAAATTTTTTTTGACCCAAATGTAAAAATGGACGCCAGAATTAGATTCGGGGTTGAATTTCACCCTTGAAAATGGTGTTTTTCATAGATTTTAAAAATCAAGATTTTTTTGGTGTCAGGGGAAGAAAATTCATGATGCCAGGGTCAGGGATTTTTGTGCCCAGGAGTTGAATTTTTTTTTGTTGACCCAAATGTAAAAACGGATGCCAGAATTACATTCGGGGTTTAATTTCACGCTTAAAAATGGTGTTTTTTATACTTTTTAAAAATCAAGCATTTTTTGGTGTCCGGGCAAGTAAATTTGTGATGCCGGGGTCAGGGATTTTTGTGCCCAGGAGGTGAAAAAGATTTTTTGACACAAATGTAAAAACCGAGTTCAGTATGAGATTCGGGGTTGAATTTCATCCTTAGAAATGGAGTTTTTTTATAGATTTTAAAAATCAAGATTTTTTTGTGTCCAGGGAAGAAAATTCGTGATGCCGGGGTCAGGGATTTTTGTGCCCAGGAGGTAAATTTTTTTTGACCCAAATGTAAAAACAGACACCAGAATTAGATTCGAGTTTTAATTTCATCCTTAAAAATGGTTTTTTTCATAGATTTTAAAAATCAAGATTTTTTGATGTCCGGGGAAGAAAATTCGTGATGCCGGGGTCAGGGATTTTTGTGCCCAGGAGGTAAATTTTTTTTTTGACACAAATGTAAATACCGAGGCCAGTATGAGATTCGGGGTTGAATTTAATCCTTAAAAATCTTTTTTTTCATAGATTTTAAAAACCAAGATTTTTTGGTGTCCGGGGAAGAAAATTCCTGATGCCGGAGTCAGGGATTTTTGTGCCCAGGGGGTGAAATTTTTTTTTTGACCCAAATGTAAAAATGGACACTAGAATTAGTTTCGGGGTTGAATTTCGTCCTTAAAAATTGTGTTTTTTATACTTTTTAAAAATCAAGCATTTTTTGGTGTCCGGGCAAGTAAATTTCTGATGCCGGGGTCAGGGACTTTTGTGCCCAGGAGGTGAATTTTTTTTTGACCCAAATGTAAAAATGGACACCAGAATTACATTCGGGGTTGAATTTCACGCTTAAAAATGGTGTTTTTTATACTTTTTAAAAATCAAGAATTTTTTGTTGTCCGGGAAAGAAAATTACTGATGCCGGGGTCAGGGATTTTATTTGCCTAAGAGGTGAACATTTTTTTTTTACTCAAATGTAAAAACGGACGCCAGAATTAGATTTGGGGTTTAATTTCATACTTAAAAATGGTGTTTTCTATAGATTTTAAAAATCAAGGTTTTTTGGTGTCCGGGGAAGAAAATTCCTGATGCCGGGTTGAGGGATTTTTGTGCCCAGGAGGTGAATTTTTCGTTGTTGACCCAAATGTAAAAACGGATGCCAGAATTACATTCGGGGTTTAATTTCACGCTTAAAAATTGTGTTTTTTATACTTTTTAAAAATCAAGAATTTTTTGGTGTCCGGGCTAGTAAATTTCTGATGCCGGGGTCAGGGATTTTTGTGCCCAGGAGGTGAATTTTTTTTTTGACCCAAATGTAAAAATGGACACCAGAATTACATTCGGGGTTTAATTTCACGCTTAAAAATGGTGTTTTTTATACTTTTTAAAAATCAAGCATTTTTTGGTGTCCGGGCAAGTAAATTTGTGATGCCGGGGTCAGGGATTTTTGTGCCCAGGAGGTGAAAATGATTTTTTGACACAAATGTAAAAACCGAGTTCAGTATGAGATTCGGGGTTGAATTTCATCCTTAGAAATGGAGTTTTTTTATAGATTTTAAAAATCAAGATTTTTTTGTGTCCAGGGAAGAAAATTCGTGATGCCGGGGTCAGGGATTTTTGTGCCCAGGAGGTAAATTTTTTTTGACCCAAATGTAAAAATAGACACCAGAATTAGATTCGAGTTTTAATTTCATCCTTAAAAATGGTTTTTTTCATAGATTTTAAAAATCAAGATTTTTTGATGTCCGGGGAAGATAATTCGTGATGCCGGGGTCAGGGATTTTTGTGCCCAGGAGGTAAATTTTTTTTTTGACACAAATGTAAAAACCGAGGCCAGTATGAGATTCGGGGTTGAATTTAATCCTTAAAAATCTTTTTTTTCATAGATTTTAAAAACCAAGATTTTTTGGTGTCCGGGGAAGAAAATTCCTGATGCCGGAGTCAGGGATTTTTGTGCCCAGGGGGTGAAATTTTTTTTTTGACCCAAATGTAAAAATGGACACCAGAATTACATTCGGGGTTGAATTTCACGCTTAAAAATGGTGTTTTTTATAGTTTTTAAAAATCAAGAATTTTTTGTTGTCCGGGAAAGAAAATTACTGATGCCGGGGTCAGGGATTTTATTTGCCTAGGAGGTGAACATTTTTTTTTTTACTCAAATGTAAAAACGGACGCCAGAATTAGATTTGGGGTTTAATTTCATGCTTAAAAATGGTGTTTTCTATAGATTTTAAAAATCAAGGTTTTTTGGTGTCCGGGGAAGAAAATTCCTGATGCCGGGGTGAGGGATTTTTGTGCCCAGGAGGTGAATATTTCGTTGTTGACCCAAATGTAAAAACGGATGCCAGAATTACATTCGGGGTTTAATTTCACGCTTAAAAATTGTGTTTTTTATACTTTTTAAAAATCAAGAATTTTTTGGTGTCCGGGCTAGTAAATTTCTGATGCCGGGGTCAGGGATTTTTGTGCCCAGGAGGTGAATTTTTTTTTTGACCCAAATGTAAAAATGGACACCAGAATTACATTCGGGGTTTAATTTCACGCTTAAAAATGGTGTTTTTTATACTTTTTAAAAATCAAGCATTTTTTGGTGTCCGGGCAAGTAAATTTGTGATGCCGGGGTCAGGGATTTTTGTGCCCAGGAGGTGAAAATGATTTTTTGACACAAATGTAAAAACCGAGTTCAGTATGAGATTCGGGGTTGAATTTCATCCTTAGAAATGGAGTTTTTTTATAGATTTTAAAAATCAAGATTTTTTTGTGTCCAGGGAAGAAAATTCGTGATGCCGGGGTCAGGGATTTTTGTGCCCAGGAGGTAAATTTTTTTTGACCCAAATGTAAAAATAGACACCAGAATTAGATTCGAGTTTTAATTTCATCCTTAAAAATGGTTTTTTTCATAGATTTTAAAAATCAAGATTTTTTGATGTCCGGGGAAGATAATTCGTGATGCCGGGGTCAGGGATTTTTGTGCCCAGGAGGTAAATTTTTTTTTTGACACAAATGTAAAAACCGAGGCCAGTATGAGATTCGGGGTTGAATTTAATCCTTAAAAATCTTTTTTTTCATAGATTTTAAAAACCAAGATTTTTTGGTGTCCGGGGAAGAAAATTCCTGATGCCGGAGTCAGGGATTTTTGTGCCCAGGGGGTGAAATTTTTTTTTTGACCCAAATGTAAAAATGGACACCAGAATTACATTCGGGGTTGAATTTCACGCTTAAAAATGGTGTTTTTTATAGTTTTTAAAAATCAAGAATTTTTTGTTGTCTGGGAAAGAAAATTACTGATGCCGGGGTCAGGGATTTTATTTGCCTAGGAGGTGAACATTTTTTTTTTGACTCAAATGTAAAAACGGACGCCAGAATTAGATTTGGGGTTTAATTTCATGCTTAAAAATGGTGTTTTCTATAGATTTTAAAAATCAAGGTTTTTTGGTGTCCGGGGAAGAAAATTCCTGATGCCGGGGTGAGGGATTTTTGTGCCCAGGAGGTGAATATTTCGTTGTTGACCCAAATGTAAAAACGGATGCCAGAATTACATTCGGGGTTTAATTTCACGCTTAAAAATTGTGTTTTTTATACTTTTTAAAAATCAAGAATTTTTTGGTGTCCGGGCTAGTAAATTTCTGATGCCGGGGTCAGGGATTTTTGTGCCCAGGAGGTGAATTTTTTTTTTGACCCAAATGTAAAAATGGACACCAGAATTACATTCGGGGTTTAATTTCACGCTTAAAAATGGTGTTTTTTATACTTTTTAAAAATCAAGCATTTTTTGGTGTCCGGGCAAGTAAATTTGTGATGCCGGGGTCAGGGATTTTTGTGCCCAGGAGGTGAAAATGATTTTTTGACACAAATGTAAAAACCGAGTTCAGTATGAGATTCGGGGTTGAATTTCATCCTTAGAAATGGAGTTTTTTTATAGATTTTAAAAATCAAGATTTTTTTGTGTCCAGGGAAGAAAATTCGTGATGCCGGGGTCAGGGATTTTTGTGCCCAGGAGGTAAATTTTTTTTGACCCAAATGTAAAAATAGACACCAGAATTAGATTCGAGTTTTAATTTCATCCTTAACAATGGTTTTTTTCATAGATTTTAAAAATCAAGATTTTTTGATGTCCGGGGAAGATAATTCGTGATGCCGGGGTCAGGGATTTTTGTGCCCAGGAGGTAAATTTTTTTTTTGACACAAATGTAAAAACCGAGGCCAGTATGAGATTCGGGGTTGAATTTAATCCTTAAAAATCTTTTTTTTCATAGATTTTAAAAACCAAGATTTTTTGGTGTCCGGGGAAGAAAATTCCTGATGCCGGAGTCAGGGATTTTTGTGCCCAGGGGGTGAAATTTTTTTTTTGACCCAAATGTAAAAATGGACACCAGAATTACATTCGGGGTTGAATTTCACGCTTAAAAATGGTGTTTTTTATAGTTTTTAAAAATCAAGAATTTTTTGTTGTCCGGGAAAGAAAATTACTGATGCCGGGGTCAGGGATTTTATTTGCCTAGGAGGTGAACATTTTTTTTTTGACTCAAATGTAAAAACGGACGCCAGAATTAGATTTGGGGTTTAATTTCATGCTTAAAAATGGTGTTTTCTATAGATTTTAAAAATCAAGGTTTTTTGGTGTCCGGGGAAGAAAATTCCTGATGCCGGGGTGAGGGATTTTTGTGCCCAGGAGGTGAATATTTCGTTGTTGACCCAAATGTAAAAACGGATGCCAGAATTACATTCGGGGTTTAATTTCACGCTTAAAAATTGTGTTTTTTATACTTTTTAAAAATCAAGAATTTTTTGGTGTCCGGGCTAGTAAATTTCTGATGCCGGGGTCAGGGATTTTTGTGCCCAGGAGGTGAATTTTTTTTTGACCCAAATGTAAAAATGGACACCAGAATTACATTCGGGGTTTAATTTCACGCTTAAAAATGGTGTTTTTTATACTTTTTAAAAATCAAGCATTTTTTGGTGTCCGGGCAAGTAAATTTGTGATGCCGGGGTCAGGGATTTTTGTGCCCAGGAGGTGAAAATGATTTTTTGACACAAATGTAAAAACCGAGTTCAGTATGAGATTCGGGGTTGAATTTCATCCTTAGAAATGGAGTTTTTTTATAGATTTTAAAAATCAAGATTTTTTTGTGTCCAGGGAAGAAAATTCGTGATGCCGGGGTCAGGGATTTTTGTGCCCAGGAGGTAAATTTTTTTTGACCCAAATGTAAAAATAGACACCAGAATTAGATTCGAGTTTTAATTTCATCCTTAAAAATGGTTTTTTTCATAGATTTTAAAAATCAAGATTTTTTGATGTCCGGGGAAGATAATTCGTGATGCCGGGGTCAGGGATTTTTGTGCCCAGGAGGTAAATTTTTTTTTTGACACAAATGTAAAAACCGAGGCCAGTATGAGATTCGGGGTTGAATTTAATCCTTAAAAATCTTTTTTTTCATAGATTTTAAAAACCAAGATTTTTTGGTGTCCGGGGAAGAAAATTCCTGATGCCGGAGTCAGGGATTTTTGTGCCCAGGGGGTGAAATTTTTTTTTTGACCCAAATGTAAAAATGGACACCAGAATTACATTCGGGGTTGAATTTCACGCTTAAAAATGGTGTTTTTTATAGTTTTTAAAAATCAAGAATTTTTTGTTGTCCGGGAAAGAAAATTACTGATGCCGGGGTCAGGGATTTTATTTGCCTAGGAGGTGAACATTTTTTTTTGACTCAAATGTAAAAACGGACGCCAGAATTAGATTTGGGGTTTAATTTCATGCTTAAAAATGGTGTTTTCTATAGATTTTAAAAATCAAGGTTTTTTGGTGTACGGGGAAGAAAATTCCTGATGCCGGGGTGAGGGATTTTTGTGCCCAGGAGGTGAATATTTCGTTGTTGACCCAAATGTAAAAACGGATGCCAGAATTACATTCGGGGTTTAATTTCACGCTTAAAAATGGTGTTTTTTATACTTTTTAAAAATCAAGAATTTTTTGGTGTCCGGGCTAGTAAATTTCTGATGCCGGGGTCAGGGATTTTTGTGCCCAGGAGGTGAATTTTTTTTTTGACCCAAATGTAAAAATGGACACCAGAATTACATTCGGGGTTTAATTTCACGCTTAAAAATGGTGTTTTTTATACTTTTTAAAAATCAAGCATTTTTTGGTGTCCGGGCAAGTAAATTTGTGATGCCGGGGTCAGGGATTTTTGTGCCCAGGAGGTGAAAATGATTTTTTGACACAAATGTAAAAACCGAGTTCAGTATGAGATTCGGGGTTGAATTTCATCCTTAGAAATGGAGTTTTTTTATAGATTTTAAAAATCAAGATTTTTTTGTGTCCAGGGAAGAAAATTCGTGATGCCGGGGTCAGGGATTTTTGTGCCCAGGAGGTAAATTTTTTTTGACCCAAATGTAAAAATAGACACCAGAATTAGATTCGAGTTTTAATTTCATCCTTAAAAATGGTTTTTTTCATAGATTTTAAAAATCAAGATTTTTTGATGTCCGGGGAAGATAATTCGTGATGCCGGGGTCAGGGATTTTTGTGCCCAGGAGGTAAATTTTTTTTTTGACACAAATGTAAAAACCGAGGCCAGTATGAGATTCGGGGTTGAATTTAATCCTTAAAAATCTTTTTTTTCATAGATTTTAAAAACCAAGATTTTTTGGTGTCCGGGGAAGAAAATTCCTGATGCCGGAGTCAGGGATTTTTGTGCCCAGGGGGTGAAATTTTTTTTTTGACCCAAATGTAAAAATGGACACCAGAATTACATTCGGGGTTGAATTTCACGCTTAAAAATGGTGTTTTTTATAGTTTTTAAAAATCAAGAATTTTTTGTTGTCCGGGAAAGAAAATTACTGATGCCGGGGTCAGGGATTTTATTTGCCTAGGAGGTGAACATTTTTTTTTTGACTCAAATGTAAAAACGGACGCCAGAATTAGATTTGGGGTTTAATTTCATGCTTAAAAATGGTGTTTTCTATAGATTTTAAAAATCAAGGTTTTTTGGTGTCCGGGGAAGAAAATTCCTGATGCCGGGGTGAGGGATTTTTGTGCCCAGGAGGTGAATATTTCGTTGTTGACCCAAATGTAAAAACGGATGCCAGAATTACATTCGGGGTTTAATTTCACGCTTAAAAATGGTGTTTTTTATACTTTTTAAAAATCAAGCATTTTTTGGTGTCCGGGCTAGTAAATTTCTGATGCCGGGGTCAGGGATTTTTGTGCCCAGGAGGTGAAAAAGATTTTTTGACACAAATGTAAAAACCGAGTCCAGTATGAGATTCGGGGTTGAATTTCATCCTTAGAAATGGTGTTTTTTATACTTTTTAAAAATCAAGCATTTTTTGGTGTCCGGGCAAGTAAATTTCTGATTTCGGAGTCAGGGATTTTTGTGCCCAGGAGGTGACATTTTTTTTGACCCAAATGTAAAAACGGATGCCAGAATTACATTCGGGGTTGAATTTCACATTTAAAAATGGTGTTTTTTATAGTTTTTAAAAATCAAGCATTTTTTGGTGTCCGGGGAAGAAAATTCCTGTTGCCGGGTTCAGGGATTTTTGTGCCCAGCGGGTGAAAAATTTTTTTTGACCCAAATGTAAAAATGGACGCCAGAATTAGATTCGGGGTTGAATTTCACCCTTGAAAATGGTGTTTTTCATAGATTTTAAAAATCAAGATTTTTTTGGTGTCAGGGGAAGAAAATTCGTGATGCCAGGGTCAGGGATTTTTGTGCCCAGGAGTTGAATTTTTTTTTGTTGACCCAAATGTAAAAACGGATGCCAGAATTACATTCGGGGTTTAATTTCACGCTTAAAAATGGTGTTTTTTATACTTTTTAAAAATCAAGCATTTTTTGGTGTCCGGGCAAGTAAATTTCTGATGCCGGGGTCAGGGACTTTTGTGCCCAGGAGGTGAAAAAGATTTTTTGACACAAATGTAAAAACCGAGTCCAGTATGAGATTCGGGGTTGAATTTCATCCTTAGAAATGGAGTTTTTTTATAGATTTTAAAAATCAAGATTTTTTTGTGTCCAGGGAAGAAAATTCGTGATGCCGGGGTCAGGGATTTTTGTGCCCAGGAGGTAAATTTTTTTTGACCCAAATGTAAAAACAGACACCAGAATTAGATTTGGGGTTTAATTTCATGCTTAAAAATGGTGTTTTTTATAGATTTTAAAAATCAAGGTTTTTTGGTGTCCGGGGAAGAAAATTCCTGTTGACGGGGTCAGGGATTTTTGTGCCCAGGAGGTGAATTTTTTTTTTGACACAAATGTAAAAACCTAGGACAGTATGAGATTCGGGGTTGAATTTCATCCTTAGAAATGGTGTTTTTTATAGATTTTAAAAATCAAGATTTTTTGGTGTCCGGGGAAGAAAATTCCTGATGCCGGAGTCTGGGATTTTTGTGCCCAGGGGGTGAAATTTTTTTTTTGACCCAAATGTAAAAATGGACACTAGAATTAGTTTCGGGGTTGAATTTCGTCCTTAAAAATTGTGTTTTTTATACTTTTTAAAAATCAAGCATTTTTTGGTGTCCGGGCAAGTAAATTTCTGATGCCGGGGTCAGGGACTTTTGTGCCCAGGAGGTGAATTTTTTTTTGACCCAAATGTAAAAATGGACACCAGAATTACATTCAGGGTTGAATTTCACGCTTAAAAATGGTGTTTTTTATACTTTTTAAAAATCAAGCATTTTTTGGTGTCTGGCCAAGTAAATTTCTGATGCCGGGGTCAGGGATTTTATTTGCCTAGGAGGTAAACATTTTTTTTAACCCAAATGTAAAAACGGACGCCAGAGTTAGATTTGGGGTTTAATTTCATGCTTAAAAATGGTGTTTTTTATAGATTTTAAAAATCAAGGTTTTTTGGTGTCCGGGGAAGAAAATTCCTGTTGACGGGGTCAGGGATTTTTGTGCCCAGGAGGTGAATTTTTTTTTTGACACAAATGTAAAAACCTAGGACAGTATGAGATTCGGGGTTGAATTTCATCCTTAGAAATGGTGTTTTTTATAGATTTTAAAAATCAAGATTTTTTTGTGTCCAGGGAAGAAAATTCGTGATGCCGGGGTCAGGATTTTTGTGCCCAGGAGGTAAATTTTTTTTGACCCAAATGTAAAAACAGACACCAGAATTAGATTCGAGTTTTAATTTCATCCTTAAAAATGGTTTTTTTCATAGATTTTAAAAATCAAGATTTTTTGATGTCCGGGGAAGAAAATTCGTGATGCCGGGGTCAGGGATTTTTGTGCCCAGGAGGTAAATTTTTTTTTTTGACACAAATGTAAATACCGAGGCCAGTATGAGATTCGGGGTTGAATTTAATCCTTAAAAATCTTTTTTTTCATAGATTTTAAAAACCAAGATTTTTTGGTGTCCGGGGAAGAAAATTCCTGATGCCGGAGTCAGGGATTTTTGTGCCCAGGGGGTGAAATTTTTTTTTTGACCCAAATGTAAAAATGGACACTAGAATTAGTTTCGGGGTTGAATTTCGTCCTTAAAATTGTGTTTTTTATACTTTTTAAAAATCAAGCATTTTTTGGTGTCCGGGCAAGTAAATTTCTGATGCCGGGGTCAGGGACTTTTGTGCCCAGGAGGTGAATTTTTTTTTGACCCAAATGTAAAAATGGACACCAGAATTACATTCGGGGTTGAATTTCACGCTTAAAACTGGTGTTTTTTATAGTTTTTAAAAATCAAGCATTTTTTGGTGTCTGGGAAAGAAAATTACTTTTGCCGGGGTCAGGGATTTTATTTGCCTAGGAGGTGAACATTTTTTTTTTTACTCAAATGTAAAAACGGACGCCAGAATTAGATTTGGGGTTTAATTTCATGCTTAAAAATGGTGTTTTCTATAGATTTTAAAAATCAAGCATTTTTTGGTGTCCGGGCAAGTAAATTTTTGATGCCGGGGTCAGGGATTTTTGTGCCCAGGGGGTGAAAAAGATTTTTTGACACAAATGTAAAAACCGAGGCCAGTATGAGATTCGGGGTTGAATTTCATCCTTAGAAATGGTGTTTTTTATAGATTTTAAAAATCAAGATTTTTTTGTGTCCAGGGAAGAAAATTCGTGATGCCGGGGTCAGGGATTTTTGTGCCCAGGAGGTAAATTTTTTTTGACCCAAATGTAAAAACAGACACCAGAATTAGTTTCGAGTTTTAATTTCATCCTTAAAAATGGTTTTTTTCATAGATTTTAAAAATCAAGATTTTTTGGTGTCCGGGGAAGAAAATTCGTGATTAGGGATTTTTGTGCCCAGGAGGTAAATTTTTTTTGACACAAATGTAAAAACCGAGGCCAATATGAGATTCGGGGTTGAATTTCATCCTTAGAAATGGTGTTTTTAATAGTTTTTAAAAATCAAGCATTTTTTGGTGTCCGGGGAAGAAAATTCGTGATGCTGGGGTCAGGGATTTTTGTGCCCAGGAGGTGAAATATTTTTTTTTGACCCAAATGTAAAAACGGACTCCAGAATTAGATTTGGGGTTTAATTTCATCCTTGAAAATGGTGTTTTTCATAGATTTTAAAAATCAAGATTTTTTTGTGTCCGGGGAAGAAAATTCGTGATGCCAGGAATTTTTATGCCCAGCAGGTAAATTGTTTTTTGACCCAAATGTAAAAGCAGACACCAGAATTAGATTCGAGGTTTAATTGCATCCTTAAAAATGGTGTTTTCTATACTTTTTATAAATGAAGATATTTTTGGTGTCCAGGGAAGAAAATTCCTGATGCCGGAGTCAGGGATTTTTGTGCCCAGGAGGTGAATGTTTTTTTTTACTCAAATCTAAAAACGGACACCAGAATGAGATTCGGGGTTGAATTCCGTCCTTAAAAATGGTGTTTTTCATAGTTTATGAAAATCAAGATTTATTTCGTGTCCGGGGAAGAAAATTCCTGATGCCGGGGTCAGGGATTTTTGTGCCCAGGAGGTGAAATTTTTTTATTGACTCAAATGTAAAAACGGATGCCAAAATTAGATTCGGGGTTGAATTTAGTCCTTCAAAATGGTGCTTTTCATAGCTTTTAAAAATCAAGAATTTTTTGGTGTCCTGGGAAGGAAATTCCTGATGCCGGGGGTCAGGACCTTTTGTGCCCAGGAGGTGAATGTTTTTTTTTTACTCAAATCTAAAAACGGACACCAGAATGAGATTCGGGGTTGAATTTCATCCTTAAAAATGGTGTTTTTCATAGTTTATAAAAATTAAGATTTATTTCGTGTCCGGGGAAGAAAATTCCTGATGCCGGGGTAAGGGATTTTTGTGCCCAGGAGGTGAAATTATTTTCCACTCAAATGTAAAAACGGATGCCAGAATTAGATTTGGGGTTTAATTTCATGCTTAAAAATGGTGTTTTCTATAGATTTTAAAAATCAAGGTTTTTTGGTGTCCGGGGAAGAAAATTTCTGATGCCGGGGTCAGGGATTTTTGTGCCCAGGAGGTGAATTTTTCGTTGTTGACCCAAATGTAAAAACGGATGCCAGAATTACATTCGGGGTTTAATTTCACGCTTAAAAATTGTGTTTTTTATACTTTTTAAAAATCAAGCATTTTTTGGTGTCCGGGCTAGTAAATTTCTGATGCCGGGGTCAGGGATTTTTGTGCCCAGGAGGTGAATTTTTCGTTGTTGACCCAAATGTAAAAACGGATGCCAGAATTAGATTTGGGGTTGAATTTCGTCCTTCAAAATGGTGTTTTTCATAGTTTTTAAAAATGAAGATTTTTTTGGTGTCCGTGGAAGAAAATTCCTGATGCCGGAGTCAGGGATTTTTGGGCCCAGGAGGTGAATGTTTTTTTTTACTCAAATCCAAAAACGGACACCAGAATGAGATTCGGGGTTGAATTTCATCCTTAAAAATGGTGTTTTCATAGCTTTTAAAAATCAAGATTTTTTTGGTGTCTGGGTAAGAAATTCCTTATGCCGATTTTTAGCCCAGGAGGTGAAAAAAAATTTCTGACTCAAATCTAAAAACGGACACCAGAATGAGATTCGGGGTTGCTTTTTGTCCTTAAAAATCTCATTTTTCATAGCATTTAAAAATCAAGATTTTTTTGGTGTGCGGGGAAGAAAATTCCTGATGTCAGGGATTTTTGTGCCCAGGAGGTGAATATTTTTTTTGACCCAAATGTAAAAATGGATGCCAGAATTAGATTTGGGGTTGAATTTCGTCCTTCAATATGGTGTTTTTCATAGTTTTTAAAAATCAAGATTTTTTTGGTGTCCTGGGAAGATAATTCCTGATGCCAGGGTCAGGGATTTTTGTGCCCAGGAGGTGAATATTTTTTTTGACCCAAATGTAAAAACGGATGTCAGAATTAGATTTGGGGTTGAATTTTGTCCTTAAAAATGGTGTTTTTCGTAATTTTTAAAAATCAAGATTTTGTTGGGAAGAAAATTCCTGATGCCGGGGGTCAGGGACTTTTGTGCCCAGGAGATGAATGTTTTTTTTTCTCAAATGTAAAAACGCACACCAGAATGAGATTCGGGGTTGAATTTCATTCTTAAAAATGGTGTTTTTCATAGTTTTAAAAATCAAGATTTTTTTGTTGTCCGGGGAAGAAAATTCCTGATGCCGGGGTAAGGGATTTTTGTGCCCAGGAGGTGAAATTTTTTTTCCACCCAAATCTAAAAACGGACACCAGAATGAGATTCGGGGTTGAATTTCATTCTTAAAAATGGTGTTTTTCATAGCTTTTAAAAATCAAGAATTTTTTGGTGTCCGAGGAAGAAAATTTCTGATGCCGGAGTCAGGGATTTTTGAGCCCAGGAGGTGAAATTATTTTCCACCCAAATGTAAAAACGGACACCAGAATGAGATTCGGGGTTGAATTTCGTCCTTAAAAAATGGTGTTTTTCATAGTTTATGAAAATCAAGATGCCGGAGTCAGGGATTTTTGTGCCCAGGAGGTGAAATTTTTTTATTGACTCAATTGTAAAAACGGACACCAGAATGAGATTCAGGGTTGAATTTCACTCTTAAAAATGGTGTTTTTCATAGCTTTTAAAAAGCAAGAATTTTTTGGTGTCTGAGGAAGAAAATTCCTGATGCCGGAGTCAGGCATTTTTGTGCCCAGGAGGTGAAATTATTTTCCACCCAAATGTAAAAACGCACACCAGAATGAGATTCGGGGTTGAATTTCATTCTTAAAAATGGTGTTTTTCATAGTTTTAAAAATCAAGAATTTTTTGTTGTCCCGGGAAGAAAATTCCTGATGCCGGAGTCAGGGATTTTTGTGCCAAGGAGGTGAAAAAGATTTTTTGACACAAATGTAAAAACCGAGTCCAGTATGAGATTCGGGGTTGAATTTCATCCTTAGAAATGGTGTTTTTTATACTTTTTAAAAATCAAGCATTTTTTGGTGTCCGGGCAAGTAAATTTCTGATTTCGGAGTCAGGGATTTTTGTGCCCAGGAGGTGACATTTTTTTTGACCCAAATGTAAAAACGGACACCAGAATTACATTCGGGGTTGAATTTCACGCTTAAAAATGGTGTTTTTTATAGTTTTTAAAAATCAAGCTTTTTTTGGTGTGCGGGGAAGAAAATTCCTGTTGCCGGGGTCAGTGATTTTTGTGCCCAGGAGGTGAAATTTTTTTCCCACCCAAATCTAAAAACGGACACCAGAATGAGATTCGGGGTTGAATTTCATTCTCAAAAATGGTGTTTTTCATTGCTTTTAAAAATAAAGAATTTTTTGGTGTCCGGTGAAGAAAATTCCTGATGCCGGAGTCAGGGATTTTTGTGCCCAGGAGTTGAAATTTTTTTTTCCACCCAAATGTAAAAACGGACACCAGAATGAGATTCGGTGTTGAATTTCTTCCTTAAAAATGGTGTTTTTCATAGCTTTTAAAAATTAAGAATTTTTTGGTGTCCGGGGAAGAAAATTCCTAATGCCGAAGGCAAGGCAAGGCAAGGCAAAGCAAGGCAAGGCAAGGCAAATTTCATATTTCAAATTTCAAATTTCAAATTTCAAATTTCAAATTTCAAATTTCAAATTTCAAATTTCAAATTTCAAATTTCAAATTTCAAATTTCAAATTTCTTTAATTATATTTAATTTAATTTAAAATCCCAAAGTCCAGGCCAGACAATTCAAAAAACCAGGTTTTTAAGTCCCGGCGATTTTTGTGCCCAGGAGGTGAAATTATTTTCCACCCAAATGTAAAAACGCACACCAGAATGAAATTCGGACTTGAATTTCATTCTTAAAAATGATGTTTTTCATAGCTTTTAAAAATCAAGAATTTTTTGGTGTCCGGGGAAGAAAATTCCTGATGTCGGAGTCAGGGATTTTTGTGCCCAGGAGGTGAAATTTTTTTTCCCACCCAAATGTAAAAACGGACACCAGAATGAGATTCGGGGTTGAATTTCTTCCTTAAAAATGGTGTTTATCATAATTTTTAAAAATCAAAATTTTGTTGGGAAGAAAATTCCTGATGCCGGAGTCAGGGATTTTTGTGCCCAGGAGGTGAAATTTTTTTCCACCCAAATGTCAAAACGCACACTAGAATGAGATTCGGGGTTGAATTTCATTCTTAAAAATGGTGTTTTACATAGCTTTTAAAAATTAAGAATTTTTTGGTGTCCGGGGAAGAAAATTCCTAATGCCGAAGGCAAGGCAAGGCAAGGCAAGGCAAAGCAAGGCAAGGCAAATTTCAAATTTCAAATTTCAAATTTCAAATTTCAAATTTCAAATTTCAAATTTCAAATTTCAAATTTCAAATTTCAAATTTCAAATTTCAAATTTCAAATTTCAAATTTCAAATTCAAATTATTTCAAATTTCAAATTTCAAATTTCAAATTTCAAATTTCAAATTTCTTTAATTTTATTTAATTTAATTTAAAATCCCTCAGTCCAGGCCAGACAATTCAAACAACCAGGTTTTTAAGTCCCGGCGATTTTTGTGCCCAGGAGGTGAAGTTTTTTTTCAACCCAAATGTATAAATAGACACCAGAATGAGATTCGGGGTTGAATTTCATCCTTCAAAATGGTGTTTTTAATAGATTTTAAATTCAAGATTTTTTTGGTGTGCGGGGAAGAAAATTAATGATGCCGGAGTCAGGGATTTTTGTGCCCAGGAGGTGAATGTTTTTTTTTACGAAAATCTAAAAACGGACACCAGAATGAGATTCGGGGTTGAATTTCATCCTTAAAAATGGTGTTTTCATAGCTTTTAAAAATCAAGATTTTTTTGGTGTCTGGGTAAGAAAATTCCTTATGCCGATTTTTGTGCCCAGGAGGTGAAAAAAAATTTCTGACTCAAATCTAAAAACGGACACCAGAATGAGATTCGGGGTTGCTTTTTGTCCTTAAAAATGTCATTTTTCATAGCATTTAAAAATCAAGATTTTTTTGGTGTGCGGGGAAGAAAATTCCTGATGCCGGGGTCAGGGATTTTTGTGCCCAGGAGGTGAAATTTTTTTCCCACCCAAATCTAAAAACAGACACCAGAATGAAATTCGGGGTTGAATTTCATTCTCAAAAATGGTGTTTTTCATTGCTTTTAAAAATCAAGATTTTTTTGGTGTCCGGGGAAGAAAATTCCTTATGCCAGGGTCAGGGATTTTTGTGCCCAGGAGGTGAATATTTTTTTTGACCCAAATGTAAAAACGGATGCCAGAATTAGATTTGCGGTTGAATTTCGTCCTTCATAATGGTGTTTTTAATAGTTTTTAAAAATAAAGATTTTTTTGGTGTCAGGGGAAGATAATTCCTGATGCCGGGGTCAGGGATTTTTGTGCCCAGGAGGTGAATTTTTCGTTGTTGACCCAAATGTAAAAACGGATGCCAGAATTAGATTTGGGGTTGAATTTCGTCCTTCAAAATGGTGTTTTTCATAGTTTTTAAAAATGAAGATTTTTTTGGTGTCCGTGGAAGAAAATTCCTGATGCCGGAGTCAGGGATTTTTGGGCCCAGGAGGTGAATGTTTTTTTTTACTCAAATCCAAAAACGGACACCAGAATGAGATTCGGGGTTGAATTTCATCCTTAAAAATGGTGTTTTCATAGCTTTTAAAAATCAAGATTTTTTTGGTGTCTGGGTAAGAAATTCCTTATGCCGATTTTTAGCCCAGGAGGTGAAAAAAAATTTCTGACTCAAATCTAAAAACGGACACCAGAATGAGATTCGGGGTTGCTTTTTGTCCTTAAAAATCTCATTTTTCATAGCATTTAAAAATCAAGATTTTTTTGGTGTGCGGGGAAGAAAATTCCTGATGTCAGGGATTTTTGTGCCCAGGAGGTGAATATTTTTTTTGACCCAAATGTAAAAATGGATGCCAGAATTAGATTTGGGGTTGAATTTCGTCCTTCAATATGGTGTTTTTCATAGTTTTTAAAAATCAAGATTTTTTTGGTGTCCTGGGAAGATAATTCCTGATGCCAGGGTCAGGGATTTTTGTGCCCAGGAGGTGAATATTTTTTTTGACCCAAATGTAAAAACGGATGTCAGAATTAGATTTGGGGTTGAATTTTGTCCTTAAAAATGGTGTTTTTCGTAATTTTTAAAAATCAAGATTTTGTTGGGAAGAAAATTCCTGATGCCGGGGGTCAGGGACTTTTGTGCCCAGGAGATGAATGTTTTTTTTTCTCAAATGTAAAAACGCACACCAGAATGAGATTCGGGGTTGAATTTCATTCTTAAAAATGGTGTTTTTCATAGTTTTAAAAATCAAGATTTTTTTGTTGTCCGGGGAAGAAAATTCCTGATGCCGGGGTAAGGGATTTTTGTGCCCAGGAGGTGAAATTTTTTTTCCACCCAAATCTAAAAACGGACACCAGAATGAGATTCGGGGTTGAATTTCATTCTTAAAAATGGTGTTTTTCATAGCTTTTAAAAATCAAGAATTTTTTGGTGTCCGAGGAAGAAAATTTCTGATGCCGGAGTCAGGGATTTTTGAGCCCAGGAGGTGAAATTATTTTCCACCCAAATGTAAAAACGGACACCAGAATGAGATTCGGGGTTGAATTTCGTCCTTAAAAAATGGTGTTTTTCATAGTTTATGAAAATCAAGATGCCGGAGTCAGGGATTTTTGTGCCCAGGAGGTGAAATTTTTTTATTGACTCAATTGTAAAAACGGACACCAGAATGAGATTCAGGGTTGAATTTCACTCTTAAAAATGGTGTTTTTCATAGCTTTTAAAAAGCAAGAATTTTTTGGTGTCTGAGGAAGAAAATTCCTGATGCCGGAGTCAGGCATTTTTGTGCCCAGGAGGTGAAATTATTTTCCACCCAAATGTAAAAACGCACACCAGAATGAGATTCGGGGTTGAATTTCATTCTTAAAAATGGTGTTTTTCATAGTTTTAAAAATCAAGAATTTTTTGTTGTCCCGGGAAGAAAATTCCTGATGCCGGAGTCAGGGATTTTTGTGCCAAGGAGGTGAAAAAGATTTTTTGACACAAATGTAAAAACCGAGTCCAGTATGAGATTCGGGGTTGAATTTCATCCTTAGAAATGGTGTTTTTTATACTTTTTAAAAATCAAGCATTTTTTGGTGTCCGGGCAAGTAAATTTCTGATTTCGGAGTCAGGGATTTTTGTGCCCAGGAGGTGACATTTTTTTTGACCCAAATGTAAAAACGGACACCAGAATTACATTCGGGGTTGAATTTCACGCTTAAAAATGGTGTTTTTTATAGTTTTTAAAAATCAAGCTTTTTTTGGTGTGCGGGGAAGAAAATTCCTGTTGCCGGGGTCAGTGATTTTTGTGCCCAGGAGGTGAAATTTTTTTCCCACCCAAATCTAAAAACGGACACCAGAATGAGATTCGGGGTTGAATTTCATTCTCAAAAATGGTGTTTTTCATTGCTTTTAAAAATAAAGAATTTTTTGGTGTCCGGTGAAGAAAATTCCTGATGCCGGAGTCAGGGATTTTTGTGCCCAGGAGTTGAAATTTTTTTTTCCACCCAAATGTAAAAACGGACACCAGAATGAGATTCGGTGTTGAATTTCTTCCTTAAAAATGGTGTTTTTCATAGCTTTTAAAAATTAAGAATTTTTTGGTGTCCGGGGAAGAAAATTCCTAATGCCGAAGGCAAGGCAAGGCAAGGCAAAGCAAGGCAAGGCAAGGCAAATTTCATATTTCAAATTTCAAATTTCAAATTTCAAATTTCAAATTTCAAATTTCAAATTTCAAATTTCAAATTTCAAATTTCAAATTTCAAATTTCTTTAATTATATTTAATTTAATTTAAAATCCCAAAGTCCAGGCCAGACAATTCAAAAAACCAGGTTTTTAAGTCCCGGCGATTTTTGTGCCCAGGAGGTGAAATTATTTTCCACCCAAATGTAAAAACGCACACCAGAATGAAATTCGGACTTGAATTTCATTCTTAAAAATGATGTTTTTCATAGCTTTTAAAAATCAAGAATTTTTTGGTGTCCGGGGAAGAAAATTCCTGATGTCGGAGTCAGGGATTTTTGTGCCCAGGAGGTGAAATTTTTTTTCCCACCCAAATGTAAAAACGGACACCAGAATGAGATTCGGGGTTGAATTTCTTCCTTAAAAATGGTGTTTATCATAATTTTTAAAAATCAAAATTTTGTTGGGAAGAAAATTCCTGATGCCGGAGTCAGGGATTTTTGTGCCCAGGAGGTGAAATTTTTTTCCACCCAAATGTCAAAACGCACACTAGAATGAGATTCGGGGTTGAATTTCATTCTTAAAAATGGTGTTTTACATAGCTTTTAAAAATTAAGAATTTTTTGGTGTCCGGGGAAGAAAATTCCTAATGCCGAAGGCAAGGCAAGGCAAGGCAAGGCAAAGCAAGGCAAGGCAAATTTCAAATTTCAAATTTCAAATTTCAAATTTCAAATTTCAAATTTCAAATTTCAAATTTCAAATTTCAAATTTCAAATTTCAAATTTCAAATTTCAAATTTCAAATTTCAAATTTCAAATTTCAAATTCAAATTATTTCAAATTTCAAATTTCAAATTTCAAATTTCAAATTTCAAATTTCTTTAATTTTATTTAATTTAATTTAAAATCCCTCAGTCCAGGCCAGACAATTCAAACAACCAGGTTTTTAAGTCCCGGCGATTTTTGTGCCCAGGAGGTGAAGTTTTTTTTCAACCCAAATGTATAAATAGACACCAGAATGAGATTCGGGGTTGAATTTCATCCTTCAAAATGGTGTTTTTAATAGATTTTAAATTCAAGATTTTTTTGGTGTGCGGGGAAGAAAATTAATGATGCCGGAGTCAGGGATTTTTGTGCCCAGGAGGTGAATGTTTTTTTTTACGAAAATCTAAAAACGGACACCAGAATGAGATTCGGGGTTGAATTTCATCCTTAAAAATGGTGTTTTCATAGCTTTTAAAAATCAAGATTTTTTTGGTGTCTGGGTAAGAAAATTCCTTATGCCGATTTTTGTGCCCAGGAGGTGAAAAAAAATTTCTGACTCAAATCTAAAAACGGACACCAGAATGAGATTCGGGGTTGCTTTTTGTCCTTAAAAATGTCATTTTTCATAGCATTTAAAAATCAAGATTTTTTTGGTGTGCGGGGAAGAAAATTCCTGATGCCGGGGTCAGGGATTTTTGTGCCCAGGAGGTGAAATTTTTTTCCCACCCAAATCTAAAAACAGACACCAGAATGAAATTCGGGGTTGAATTTCATTCTCAAAAATGGTGTTTTTCATTGCTTTTAAAAATCAAGATTTTTTTGGTGTCCGGGGAAGAAAATTCCTTATGCCAGGGTCAGGGATTTTTGTGCCCAGGAGGTGAATATTTTTTTTGACCCAAATGTAAAAACGGATGCCAGAATTAGATTTGCGGTTGAATTTCGTCCTTCATAATGGTGTTTTTAATAGTTTTTAAAAATAAAGATTTTTTTGGTGTCAGGGGAAGATAATTCCTGATGCCGGGGTCAGGGATTTTTGTGCCCAGGAGGTGAAAAAATTTTTTCCACCCAAATCTATAAACGGACACCAGAATGAGATTCGGGGTTGCTTTTTGTCCTTAAAAATGTCACTTTTCATAGCATTTAAAAATCAAGATTTTTTTGTTGTGCGGGGAAGAAAATTCCTGATGCCGGGGTCAGGGATTTTTGTGCCCAGGAGGTGAAATTTTTCCCCACCCAAATCTAAAAACGGACACCAGAATGTGATTCGGGGTTGAATTTCATTCTCAAAAATGGTGTTTTTCATTGCTTTTAAAAATCAAGATTTTTGTGGTGTCCGGGGAAGATAATTCCTGATGCCAGGGTCAGGGATTTTTGTGCCCAGGAGGTGAATAATTTTTTTGACCCAAATGTAAAAACGGATGCCAGAATTAGATTTGGGGTTGAATTTCGTCCTTCAAAATGGTGTTTTTCATAGTTTTTAAAAATGAAGATTTTTTTGGTGTCAGGGGAAGATAATTCCTGATGCCGGAGTCAGGGATTTTTGGGCCCAGGAGGTGAAATTTTTTTTTTTGACTCAAATGTAAAAACAGACACCCGAATAGATTCAGGGTTGAATTTTGTACTTAAAAATTGTGTTTTTCATAATTTTTAAAAATCAAGATTTTGTTGGGAAGAAAATTCCTGATGCCGGAGTGAGGGATTTTTGTGCCCAGGAGGTGAAATTTTTTTTCCACCTAAATCTATAAACGGACACCGGAATGAGATTCGGGGTTGAATTTCGTGCTTAAAAATGGTGTTTTTCATAGCTTTTAAAAATCAAGATTTTTTACGTGTCCGGGAAGAAAATTCCTGATGCCGGAGTCAGGGATTTTTGTGCCCAGGAGGTGAATGTTTTTTTTTACTCAAATCTAAAAACGGACACCAGAATGAGATTGGGGGTTGAATTTCATCCTTAAAAATGGTGTTTTCATAGCTTTTAAAAATCAAGATTTTTTTGGTGTCTGGGTAAGAAAATTCCTTATGCCGATTTTTGTGCCCAGGAGGTGAAAAAAAATTTCTTACTCAAATCTAAAAACGGACACCAGAATGAGATTCGGGGTTGCTTTTTGTCCTTAAAAATGTCATTTTTCATAGCATTTAAAAATCAAGATTTTTTTGGTGTGCGGGGAAGAAAATTCCTGATGCCGGGGTCAGGGATTTTTGTGCCCAGGAGGTGAAATTTTTTTCCCACCCAAATCTAAAAACGGACACCAGAATGAGATTCGGGGTTGAATTTCATTCTCAAAAATGGTGTTTTTCATTGCTTTTAAAAATCAAGGTTTTTTTGGTGTCCGGGGAAGAAAATTCCTTATGCCAGGGTCAGGGATTTTTGTGCCCAGGAGGTGAATATTTTTTTTGACCCAAATGTAAAAACGGATGCCAGAATTAGATTTGCGGTTGAATTTCGTCCTTCATAATGGTGTTTTTCATAGTTTTTAAAAATAAAGATTTTTTTGGTGTCAGGGGAAGATAATTCCTGATGCCGGGGTCAGGGATTTTTGTGCCCAG
This sequence comes from Vipera ursinii, assembly GCF_947247035.1. NCBI lineage: Eukaryota > Metazoa > Chordata > Lepidosauria > Squamata > Viperidae > Vipera > Vipera ursinii. The sequence goes on along the minus strand of NC_139513.1, from coordinate 163,569,683 downwards.
GAGGTGAAAAAAATTTTTCCACCCAAATCTATAAACGGACACCAGAATGAGATTCGAGGTTGCTTTTTGTCCTTAAAAATGTCATTTTTCATAGCATTTAAAAATCAAGATTTTTTTGGTGTGCGGGGAAGAAAATTCCTGATGCCGGGGTCAGGGATTTTTGTGCCCAGGAGGTGAAATTTTTCCCCACCCAAATCTAAAAACGGACACCAGAATGTGATTCGGGGTTGAATTTCATTCTCAAAAATGGTGTTTTTCATTGCTTTTAAAAATCAAGATTTTTGTGGTGTCCGGGGAAGAAAATTCCTGATGCCAGGGTCAGGGATTTTTGTGCCCAGGAGGTGAATAATTTTTTTGACCCAAATGTAAAAACGGATGCCAGAATTAGATTTGGGGTTGAATTTCGTCCTTCAAAATGGTGTTTTTCATAGTTTTTAAAAATGAAGATTTTTTTGGTGTCAGGGGAAGATAATTCCTGATGCCGGAGTCAGGGATTTTTGGGCCCAGGAGGTGAAATTTTTTTTTTTTTGACTCAAATGTAAAAACAGACACCCGAATAGATTCAGGGTTGAATTTTGTACTTAAAAATTGTGTTTTTCATAATTTTTAAAAATCAAGATTTTGTTGGGAAGAAAATTACTGATGCCGGAGTGAGGGATTTTTTTGCCCAGGAGGTGAAAATTTTTTCCCACCTAAATCTATAAACGGACACCGGAATGAGATTCGGGGTTGAATTTCGTGCTTAAAAATGGTGTTTTTCATAGCTTTTAAAAATCAAGATTTTTGAGGTGTCCGGGGAAGAAAATTCCTGATGCCGGAGTCAGGGATTTTTGTGCCCAGGAGGTGAATGTTTATTTTTACTCAAATCTAAAAACGGACACCAGAATGAGATTCGGGGTTGCTTTTTGTCCTTAAAAATATCATTTTTCATAGCATTTAAAAATCAAGATTTTTTTGGTGTGCGGGGAAGAAAATTCCTGATGCCGGGGTCAGAGATTTTTGTGCCCAGGAGGTGAATTTTTTTTTCCACCTAAATCTATAAACGGACACCAGAATGAGATTCGGGGTTGAATTTCTTCCTTAAAAATGGTGTTTATCATAATTTTTAAAAATCAAGATTTTGTTGGGAAGAAAATTCCTGATGCCGGAGTCAGGGATTTTTGTGCCCAGGAGGTGAAATTTTTTTCCACCCAAATGTAAAAACGCACACTAGAATGAGATTCGGGGTTGGATTTCATTCTTAAAAATGGTGTTTTTCATAGCTTTTAAATATTAAGAATTTTTTGGTGTCCGGGGAAGAAAATTCCTAATGCCGAAGGCAAGGCAAGGCAAGGCAAAGCAAGGCAAGGCAAGGCAAATTTCAAATTTCAAATTTCAAATTTCAAATTTCAAATTTCAAATTTCAAATTTCAAATTTCAAATTTCAAATTTCAAATTTCAAATTTCAAATTTCAAATTTCAAATTTCAAATTTCAAATTTCAAATTTCAAATTTCAAATTATTTCAAATTTCAAATTTCAAATTTCAAATTTCATTAATTTTATTTAATTTAATTTAAAATCCCTCAGTCCAGGCCAGACAATTCAAACAACCAGGTTTTTAAGTCCCGGCGATTTTTGTGCCCAGGAGGTGAATTTTTTTTTCAACCCAAATGTATAAATAGACACCAGAATGAGATTCGGGGTTGAATTTCGTCCTTCAAAATGGTGTTTTTCATAGATTTTAAATTCAAGATTTTTTTGGTGTGCGGGGAAGAAAATTCCTGATGCCGGAGTCAGGGATTTTTGTGCCCAGGAGGTGAATGTTTTTTTTTTACTCAAATCTAAAAACGGACACCAGAATGAGATTCGGGGTTGAATTTCATCCTTAAAAATGGTGTTTTCATAGCTTTTAAAAATCAAGATTTTTTTGGTGTCTGGGTAAGAAAATTCCTTATGCTGATTTTTGTGCCCAGGAGGTGAAAAAAAATTTCTGACTCAAATCTTAAAACGGACACCAGAATGAGATTCGGGGTTGCTTTTTGTCCTTAAAAATGTCATTTTTCATAGCATTTAAAAATCAAGATTTTTTTGGTGTGCGGGGAAGAAAATTCCTGATGCCGGGGTCAGGGATTTTTGTGCCCAGGAGGTGAAATTTTTTCCCCACCCAAATCTAAAAACGGACACCAGAATGAGATTCGGGGTTGAATTTCATTCTCAAAAATGGTGTTTTTCATTGCTTTTAAGAATCAAGATTTTTGTGGTGTCCGGGGAAGAAAATTCCTGATGCCAGGGTCAGGGATTTTTGTGCCCAGGAGGTGAATAATTTTTTTGACCCAAATGTAAAAACGGATGCCAGAATTAGATTTGGGGTTGAATTTCGTCCTTCAAAATGGTGTTTTTCATAGTTTTTAAAAATGAAGATTTTTTTGGTGTCAGGGGAAGATAATTCCTGATGCCGGAGTCAGGGATTTTTGGGCCCAGGAGGTGAAATTTTTTTTTTGACTCAAATGTAAAAACAGACACCCGAATAGATCAGGGTTGAATTTTGTACTTAAAAATTGTGTTTTTCATAATTTTTAAAAATCAAGATTTTGTTGGGAAGAAAATTCCTGATGCTGGAGTGAGGGATTTTTGTGCCCAGGAGGTGAAATTTTTTTTTCCACCTAAATCTATAAACGGACACCGGAATGAGATTCGGGGTTGAATTTCGTGCTTAAAAATGGTGTTTTTCATAGCTTTTAAAAATCAAGATTTTTTAGGTGTCCGGGGAAGAAAATTCCTGATTCCGGGGTCAGAGAGTTTTGTGCCCAGGAGGTGAATTTTTTTTCCACACCCAAATCTATAAACAGACGCCGGAATGAGATTCGGGGTTGAATTTCATGCTTAAAAATGGTGTTTTTCATAGCTTTTAAAAATCAAGAATTTTTTGGTGTCCGGGGAAGAAAATTCCTGATGCCGGAGTCAGGGATTTTTGTGCCCAGGAGGTGAATGTTTATTTTTACTCAAATCTAAAAACGGACACCAGAATGAGATTCGGGGTTGCTTTTTGTCCTTAAAAATGTCATTTTTCATAGCATTTAAAAATCAAGATTTTTTTGGTGTGCGGGGAAGAAAATTCCTGATGCCGGGGTCAGGGATTTTTGTGCCCAGGAGGTGAATTTTTTTTCCCCACCCAAATCTATAAACGGACGCCAGAATGAGATTCGGGGTTGAATTTCGTGCTTAAAAATGGTGTTTTTCATAGCTTTTAAAAATCAAGAATTTTTTGGTGTCCGGGGAAGAAAATTCCTGATGCCGGGGTGAGGGATTTTTGTGCCCAGGAGGTGAATTTTTCGTTGTTGACCCAAATGTAAAAACGGATGCCAGAATTACATTCGGGGTTTAATTTCACGCTTAAAAATTGTGTTTTTTATACTTTTTAAAAATCAAGCATTTTTTGGTGTCCGGGCAAGTAAATTTCTGATGCCGGGGTCAGGGATTTTTGTGCCCAGGAGGTGAATTTTTCGTTGTTGACCCAAATGTAAAAACGGATGCCAGAATTACATTCGGGGTTGAATTTCACGCTTAAAAATGGTGTTTTTTATAGTTTTTAAAAATCAAGAATTTTTTGTTGTCCGTGAAAGAAAATTACTGATGCCGGGGTCAGGGATTTCATTTGCCTAGGAGGTGAACATTATTTTTTTGACTCAAATGTAAAAACGGACGCCAGAATTAGATTTGGGGTTTAATTTCATGCTTAAAAATGGTGTTTTCTATATTTTTTAAAAATCAAGGTTTTTTGGTGTCCGGGGAAGAAAATTCCTGATGCCGGGTTGAGGGATTTTTGTGCCCAGGAGGTGAATTTTTCGTTGTTGACCCAAATGTAAAAACGGATGCCAGAATTATATTCGGGGTTTAATTTCACGCTTAAAAATTGTGTTTTTTATACTTTTTAAAAATCAAGAATTTTTTGGTTTCCGGGCTAGTAAATTTCTGATGCCGGGGTCAGGGATTTTTGTGCCCAAGAGGTGAATTTTTTTTTTGACCCAAATGTAAAAATGGACACCAGAATTACATTCGGGGTTTAATTTCACGCTTAAAAATGGTGTTTTTTATACTTTTTAAAAATCAAGCATTTTTTGGTGTCCGGGCAAGTAAATTTGTGATGCCGGGGTCAGGGATTTTTGTGCCCAAGAGGTGAAAAAGATTTTTTGACACAAATGTAAAAACCGAGTTCAGTATGAGATTCGGGGTTGAATTTCATCCTTAGAAATGGAGTTTTTTTTATAGATTTTAAAAATCAAGATTTTTTTGTGTCCAGGGAAGAAAATTCGTGATGCCTGGGTCAGGGATTTTTGTGCCCAGGATTTAAATTTTTTTTGACCCAAATGTAAAAACAGACACCAGAATTAGATTCGAGTTTTAATTTCATCCTTAAAAATGGTTTTTTTCATAGATTTTAAAAATCAAGATTTTTTGATGTCCGGGGAAGATAATTCGTGATGCCGGGGTCAGGGATTTTTGTGCCCAGGAGGTAAATTTTTTTTTTGACACAAATGTAAAAACCGAGGCCAGTATGAGATTCGGGGTTGAATTTAATCCTTAAAAATCTTTTTTTTCATAGATTTTAAAAACCAAGATTTTTTGGTGTCCGGGGAAGAAAATTCCTGATGCCGGAGTCAGGGATTTTTGTGCCCAGGGGGTGAAATTTTTTTTTTGACCCAAATGTAAAAATGGACACCAGAATTACATTCGGGGTTGAATTTCACGCTTAAAAATGGTGTTTTTTATAGTTTTTAAAAATCAAGAATTTTTTGTTGTCCGGGAAAGAAAATTACTGATGCCGGGGTCAGGGATTTTATTTGCCTAGGAGGTGAACATTTTTTTTTTGACTCAAATGTAAAAACGGACGCCAGAATTAGATTTGGGGTTTAATTTCATGCTTAAAAATGGTGTTTTCTATAGATTTTAAAAATCAAGGTTTTTTGGTGTCCGGGGAAGAAAATTCCTGATGCCGGGGTGAGGGATTTTTGTGCCCAGGAGGTGAATATTTCGTTGTTGACCCAAATGTAAAAACGGATGCCAGAATTACATTCGGGGTTTAATTTCACGCTTAAAAATGGTGTTTTTTATACTTTTTAAAAATCAAGCATTTTTTGGTGTCCGGGCTAGTAAATTTCTGATGCCGGGGTCAGGGATTTTTGTGCCCAGGAGGTGAAAAAGATTTTTTGACACAAATGTAAAAACCGAGTCCAGTATGAGATTCGGGGTTGAATTTCATCCTTAGAAATGGTGTTTTTTATACTTGTTAAAAATCAAGCATTTTTTGGTGTCCGGGCAAGTAAATTTCTGATTTCGGAGTCAGGGATTTTTGTGCCCAGGAGGTGACATTTTTTTTGACCCAAATGTAAAAACGGATGCCAGAATTACATTCGGGGTTGAATTTCACGCTTAAAAATGGTGTTTTTTATAGTTTTTAAAAATCAAGCATTTTTTGGTGTCCGGGGAAGAAAATTCCTGTTGCCGGGTTCAGGGATTTTTGTGCCCAGCGGGTGAAAAATTTTTTTTGACCCAAATGTAAAAATGGACGCCAGAATTAGATTCGGGGTTGAATTTCACCCTTGAAAATGGTGTTTTTCATAGATTTTAAAAATCAAGATTTTTTTGGTGTCAGGGGAAGAAAATTCATGATGCCAGGGTCAGGGATTTTTGTGCCCAGGAGTTGAATTTTTTTTTGTTGACCCAAATGTAAAAACGGATGCCAGAATTACATTCGGGGTTTAATTTCACGCTTAAAAATGGTGTTTTTTATACTTTTTAAAAATCAAGCATTTTTTGGTGTCCGGGCAAGTAAATTTGTGATGCCGGGGTCAGGGATTTTTGTGCCCAGGAGGTGAAAAAGATTTTTTGACACAAATGTAAAAACCGAGTTCAGTATGAGATTCGGGGTTGAATTTCATCCTTAGAAATGGAGTTTTTTTATAGATTTTAAAAATCAAGATTTTTTTGTGTCCAGGGAAGAAAATTCGTGATGCCGGGGTCAGGGATTTTTGTGCCCAGGAGGTAAATTTTTTTTGACCCAAATGTAAAAACAGACACCAGAATTAGATTCGAGTTTTAATTTCATCCTTAAAAATGGTTTTTTTCATAGATTTTAAAAATCAAGATTTTTTGATGTCCGGGGAAGAAAATTCGTGATGCCGGGGTCAGGGATTTTTGTGCCCAGGAGGTAAATTTTTTTTTTGACACAAATGTAAATACCGAGGCCAGTATGAGATTCGGGGTTGAATTTAATCCTTAAAAATCTTTTTTTTCATAGATTTTAAAAACCAAGATTTTTTGGTGTCCGGGGAAGAAAATTCCTGATGCCGGAGTCAGGGATTTTTGTGCCCAGGGGGTGAAATTTTTTTTTTGACCCAAATGTAAAAATGGACACTAGAATTAGTTTCGGGGTTGAATTTCGTCCTTAAAAATTGTGTTTTTTATACTTTTTAAAAATCAAGCATTTTTTGGTGTCCGGGCAAGTAAATTTCTGATGCCGGGGTCAGGGACTTTTGTGCCCAGGAGGTGAATTTTTTTTTGACCCAAATGTAAAAATGGACACCAGAATTACATTCGGGGTTGAATTTCACGCTTAAAAATGGTGTTTTTTTATACTTTTTAAAAATCAAGAATTTTTTGTTGTCCGGGAAAGAAAATTACTGATGCCGGGGTCAGGGATTTTATTTGCCTAAGAGGTGAACATTTTTTTTTTACTCAAATGTAAAAACGGACGCCAGAATTAGATTTGGGGTTTAATTTCATGCTTAAAAATGGTGTTTTCTATAGATTTTAAAAATCAAGGTTTTTTGTTGTCCGGGGAAGAAAATTCCTGATGCCGGGTTGAGGGATTTTTGTGCCCAGGAGGTGAATTTTTCGTTGTTGACCCAAATGTAAAAACGGATGCCAGAATTACATTCGGGGTTTAATTTCACGCTTAAAAATTGTGTTTTTTATACTTTTTAAAAATCAAGAATTTTTTGGTGTCCGGGCTAGTAAATTTCTGATGCCGGGGTCATGGATTTTTGTGCCCAGAGGTGAATTTTTTTTTTGACCCAAATGTAAAAATGGACACCAGAATTACATTCGGGGTTTAATTTCATGCTTAAAAATGGTGTTTTTTATACTTTTTAAAAATCAAGCATTTTTTGGTGTCCGGGCAAGTAAATTTGTGATGCCGGGGTCAGGGATTTTTGTGCCCAGGAGGTGAAAATGATTTTTTGACACAAATGTAAAAACCGAGTTCAGTATGAGATTCGGGGTTGAATTTCATCCTTAGAAATGGAGTTTTTTTATAGATTTTAAAAATCAAGATTTTTTTGTGTCCAGGGAAGAAAATTCGTGATGCCGGGGTCAGGGATATTTGTGCCCAGGAGGTAAATTTTTTTTGACCCAAATGTAAAAATAGACACCAGAATTAGATTCGAGTTTTAATTTCATCCTTAAAAATGGTTTTTTTCATAGATTTTAAAAATCAAGATTTTTTGATGTCCGGGGAAGATAATTCGTGATGCCGGGGTCAGGGATTTTTGTGCCCAGGAGGTAAATTTTTTTTTTGACACAAATGTAAAAACCGAGGCCAGTATGAGATTCGGGGTTGAATTTAATCCTTAAAAATCTTTTTTTTCATAGATTTTAAAAACCAAGATTTTTTGGTGTCCGGGGAAGAAAATTCCTGATGCCGGAGTCAGGGATTTTTGTGCCCAGGGGGTGAAATTTTTTTTTTGACCCAAATGTAAAAATGGACACCAGAATTACATTCGGGGTTGAATTTCACGCTTAAAAATGGTGTTTTTTATAGTTTTTAAAAATCAAGAATTTTTTGTTGTCCGGGAAAGAAAATTACTGATGCCGGGGTCAGGGATTTTATTTGCCTAGGAGGTGAACATTTTTTTTTTGACTCAAATGTAAAAACAGATGCCAGAATTAGATTTGGGGTTTAATTTCATGCTTAAAAATGGTGTTTTCTATAGATTTTAAAAATCAAGGTTTTTTGGTGTCCGGGGAAGAAAATTCCTGATGCCGGGGTGAGGGATTTTTGTGCCCAGGAGGTGAATATTTCGTTGTTGACCCAAATGTAAAAACGGATGCCAGAATTACATTCGGGGTTTAATTTCACGCTTAAAAATGGTGTTTTTTATACTTTTTAAAAATCAAGCATTTTTTGGTGTCCGGGCTAGTAAATTTCTGATGCCGGGGTCAGGGATTTTTGTGCCCAGGAGGTGAAAAAGATTTTTTGACACAAATGTAAAAACCGAGTCCAGTATGAGATTCGGGGTTGAATTTCATCCTTAGAAATGGTGTTTTTTATACTTTTTAAAAATCAAGCATTTTTTGGTGTCCGGGCAAGTAAATTTCTGATTTCGGAGTCAGGGATTTTTGTGCCCAGGAGGTTACATTTTTTTTGACCCAAATGTAAAAACGGATGCCAGAATTACATTCGGGGTTGAATTTCACACTTAAAAATGGTGTTTTTTATAGTTTTTAAAAATCAAGCATTTTTTGGTGTCCGGGGAAGAAAATTCCTGTTGCCGGGTTCAGGGATTTTTGTGCCCAGCGGGTGAAAATTTTTTTTTGACCCAAATGTAAAAATGGACGCCAGAATTAGATTCGGGGTTGAATTTCACCCTTGAAAATGGTGTTTTTCATAGATTTTAAAAATCAAGATTTTTTTGGTGTCAGGGGAAGAAAATTCGTGATGCCAGGGTCAGGGATTTTTGTGCCCAGGAGTTGAATTTTTTTTTGTTGACCCAAATGTAAAAACGGATGCCAGAATTACATTCGGGGTTTAATTTCACGCTTAAAAATGGTGTTTTTTATACTTTTTAAAAATCAAGCATTTTTTGGTGTCCGGGCAAGTAAATTTCTGATGCCGGGGTCAGGGACTTTTGTGCCCAGGAGGTGAAAAAGATTTTTTGACACAAATGTAAAAACCGAGTCCAGTATGAGATTCGGGGTTGAATTTCATCCTTAGAAATGGAGTTTTTTTATAGATTTTAAAAATCAAGATTTTTTTGTGTCCAGGGAAGAAAATTCGTGATGCCGGGGTCAGGGATTTTTGTGCCCAGGAGGTAAATTTTTTTTGACCCAAATGTAAAAACAGACACCAGAATTAGATTTGGGGTTTAATTTCATGCTTAAAAATGGTGTTTTTTATAGATTTTAAAAATCAAGGTTTTTTGGTGTCCGGGGAAGAAAATTCCTGTTGACGGGGTCAGGGATTTTTGTGCCCAGGAGGTGAATTTTTTTTTTTGACACAAATGTAAAAACCTAGGACAGTATGAGATTCGGGGTTGAATTTCATCCTTAGAAATGGTGTTTTTTATAGATTTTAAAAATCAAGATTTTTTGGTGTCCGAGGAAGAAAATTCCTGATGCCGGAGTCTGGGATTTTTGTGCCCAGGGAGTGAAATTTTTTTTTTGACCCAAATGTAAAAATGGACACTAGAATTAGTTTCGGGGTTGAATTTCGTCCTTAAAAATTGTGTTTTTTATACTTTTTAAAAATCAAGCATTTTTTGGTGTCCGGGCAAGTAAATTTCTGATGCCGGGGTCAGGGACTTTTGTGCCCAGGAGGTGAATTTTTTTTTGACCCAAATGTAAAAATGGACACCAGAATTACATTCGGGGTTGAATTTCACGCTTAAAAATGGTGTTTTTTATACTTTTTAAAAATCAAGCATTTTTTGGTGTCTGGCCAAGTAAATTTCTGATGCCGGGGTCAGGGATTTTATTTGCCTAGGAGGTAAACATTTTTTTTAACCCAAATGTAAAAACGGACGCCAGAGTTAGATTTGGGGTTTAATTTCATGCTTAAAAATGGTGTTTTTTATAGATTTTAAAAATCAAGGTTTTTTGGTGTCCGGGGAAGAAAATTCCTGTTGACGGGGTCAGGGATTTTTGTGCCCAGGAGGTGAATTTTTTTTTTGACACAAATGTAAAAACCTAGGACAGTATGAGATTCGGGGTTGAATTTCATCCTTAGAAATGGTGTTTTTTATAGATTTTAAAAATCAAGATTTTTTTGTGTCCAGGGAAGAAAATTCGTGATGCCGGGGTCAGGATTTTTGTGCCCAGGAGGTAAATTTTTTTTGACCCAAATGTAAAAACAGACACCAGAATTAGATTCGAGTTTTAATTTCATCCTTAAAAATGGTTTTTTTCATAGATTTTAAAAATCAAGATTTTTTGATGTCCGGGGAAGAAAATTCGTGATGCCGGGGTCAGGGATTTTTGTGCCCAGGAGGTAAATTTTTTTTTTGACACAAATGTAAATACCGAGGCCAGTATGAGATTCGGGGTTGAATTTAATCCTTAAAAATCTTTTTTTTCATAGATTTTAAAAACCAAGATTTTTTGGTGTCCGGGGAAGAAAATTCCTGATGCCGGAGTCAGGGATTTTTGTGCCCAGGGGGTGAAATTTTTTTTTTGACCCAAATGTAAAAATGGACACTAGAATTAGTTTCGGGGTTGAATTTCGTCCTTAAAATTGTGTTTTTTATACTTTTTAAAAATCAAGCATTTTTTGGTGTCCGGGCAAGTAAATTTCTGATGCCGGGGTCAGGGACTTTTGTGCCCAGAAGGTGAATTTTTTTTTGACCCAAATGTAAAAATGGACACCAGAATTACATTCGGGGTTGAATTTCACGCTTAAAACTGGTGTTTTTTATAGTTTTTAAAAATCAAGCATTTTTTGGTGTCTGGGAAAGAAAATTACTTTTGCCGGGGTCAGGGATTTTATTTGCCTAGGAGGTGAACATTTTTTTTTTTACTCAAATGTAAAAACGGACGCCAGAATTAGATTTGGGGTTTAATTTCATGCTTAAAAATGGTGTTTTCTATAGATTTTAAAAATCAAGCATTTTTTGGTGTCCGGGCAAGTAAATTTTTGATGCCGGGGTCAGGGATTTTTGTGCCCAGGGGGTGAAAAAGATTTTTTGACACAAATGTAAAAACCGAGGCCAGTATGAGATTCGGGGTTGAATTTCATCCTTAGAAATGGTGTTTTTTATAGATTTTAAAAATCAAGATTTTTTTGTGTCCAGGGAAGAAAATTCGTGATGCCGGGGTCAGGGATTTTTGTGCCCAGGAGGTAAATTTTTTTTGACCCAAATGTAAAAACAGACACCAGAATTAGTTTCGAGTTTTAATTTCATCCTTAAAAATGGTTTTTTTCATAGATTTTAAAAATCAAGATTTTTTGGTGTCCGGGGAAGAAAATTCGTGATTAGGGATTTTTGTGCCCAGGAGGTAAATTTTTTTTGACACAAATGTAAAAACCGAGGCCAATATGAGATTCGGGGTTGAATTTCATCCTTAGAAATGGTGTTTTTAATAGTTTTTAAAAATCAAGCATTTTTTGGTGTCCGGGGAAGAAAATTCGTGATGCTGGGGTCAGGGATTTTTGTGCCCAGGAGGTGAAATATTTTTTTTTGACCCAAATGTAAAAACGGACTCCAGAATTAGATTTGGGGTTTAATTTCATCCTTGAAAATGGTGTTTTTCATAGATTTTAAAAATCAAGATTTTTTTGTGTCCGGGGAAGAAAATTCGTGATGCCAGGAATTTTTATGCCCAGCAGGTAAATTGTTTTTTGACCCAAATGTAAAAGCAGACACCAGAATTAGATTCGAGGTTTAATTGCATCCTTAAAAATGGTGTTTTCTATACTTTTTATAAATGAAGATATTTTTGGTGTCCAGGGAAGAAAATTCCTGATGCCGGAGTCAGGGATTTTTGTGCCCAGGAGGTGAATGTTTATTTTTACTCAAATCTAAAAACGGACACCAGAATGAGATTCGGGGTTGCTTTTTGTCCTTAAAAATGTCATTTTTGATAGCATTTAAAAATCAAGATTTTTTTGGTGTGCGGGGAAGAAAATTCCTGATGCCGGGGTCAGGGATTTTTGTGCCCAGGAGGTGAATTTTTTTTTCCACCCAAATCTATAAACGGACACCAGAATGAGATTCGGGGTTGAATTTCGTGCTTAAAAATGGTGTTTTTCATAGCTTTTAAAAATCAAGATTTTTTTGGTGTACGGGGAAGAAAATTCCTGATGCCGGGGTCAGAGAGTTTTGTGCCCAGGAGGTGAATTTTTTTTTCCCACCCAAATCTATAAACAGACGCCGGAATGAGATTCGGGGTTGAATTTCGTGCTTAAAAATGGTGTTTTTTATAGCTTTTAAAAATCAAGAATTTTTTGGTGTCCGGGGAAGAAAATTCCTGATGCCGGAGTCAGGGACTTTTATTTATTTATTTATTTATTTTAATTCCATTTATATCCCGCCCTTCTCCGAAGACTCAGGGCGGCTTACAAGCTTAGCAGTAGCCTTCATTCTATGTATATGCCTGCTTATTAGGGCTTTCACACACACCCCAAGCGGCATTATTACAAAGTCAGCTTAATTGCCCCCAACAATCTGGGTCCTTTTGTGCCCAGGAGGTGAAATTATTTTCCACTCAAATGTAAAAACGGATGCCAGAATTAGATTTGGGGTTTAATTTCATGCTTAAAAATGGTTTTTTCTATAGATTTTAAAAATCAAGGTTTTTTAGTGTCCAGGGAAGAAAATTCCTGATGCCGGGGTGAGGGATTTTTGTGCCCAGGAGGTGAATTTTTCGTTGTTGACCCAAATGTAAAAACGGATGCCAGAATTACATTCGGGGTTTAATTTCACGCTTAAAAATTGTGTTTTTTATACTTTTTAAAAATCAAGCATTTTTTGGTGTCCGGGCTAGTAAATTTCTGATGCCGGGGTCAGGGATTTTTGTGCCCAGGAGGTGAATTTTTCATTGTTGACCCAAATGTAAAAACGGATGCCAGAATTACATTCGGGGTTGAATTTCACGCTTAAAAATGGTGTTTTTTATAGTTTTGAAAAGTCAAGAATTTTTTGTTGTCCGGGAAAGAAAATTACTGATGCCGGGGTCAGGGATTTTATTTGCCTAGGAGGTGAACATTATTTTTTTGACTCAAATGAAAAAACGGACGCCAGAATTAGATTTGGGGTTTAATTTCATGCTTAAAAATGGTGTTTTCTATAGATTTTAAAAATCAAGGTTTTTTGGTGTCCGGGGAAGAAAATTCCTGATGCCGGGGTGAGGGATTTTTCTGCCCAGGAGGTGAATATTTCGTTGTTGACCCAAATGTAAAAACGGATGCCAGAATTACATTCGGGGTTTAATTTCACGCTTAAAAATGGTGTTTTTTATACTTTTTAAAAATCAAGCATTTTTTGGTGTCCGGGCAAGTAAATTTTTGATTCCGGGGTCAGGGATTTTTGTGCCCAGGGGGTGAAATTTTTTTTTTGACCCAAATGTAAAAATGGACACTAGAATTAGTTTCGGGGTTGAATTTCACGCTTAAAAATGGTGTTTTTTATAGTTTTTAAAAATCAAGAATTTTTTGTTGTCCGGGAAAGAAAATTACTGATGCCGGGGTCAGGGATTTTTGTGCCCAGGAGGTGATTTTTTTTTTTTGACTCAAATGTAAAAACGGACGCCAGAATTAGATTTGGGGTTTAATTTCATGCTTAAAAATGGTGTTTTCTATAGATTTTAAAAATCAAGGTTTTTTGGTGTCCGGGGAAGAAAATTCCTGATGCCGGGGTGAGGGATTTTTCTGCCCAGGAGGTGAATATTTCGTTGTTGACCCAAATGTAAAAACGGATGCCAGAATTACATTCGGGGTTTAATTTCACGCTTAAAAATGGTGTTTTTTATACTTTTTAAAAATCAAGCATTTTTTGGTGTCCGGGCAAGTAAATTTTTGATTCCGGGGTCAGGGATTTTTGTGCCCAGGGGGTGAAATTTTTTTTTTGACCCAAATGTAAAAATGGACACTAGAATTAGTTTCGGGGTTGAATTTCACGCTTAAAAATGGTGTTTTTTATAGTTTTTAAAAATCAAGAATTTTTTGTTGTCCGGGAAAGAAAATTACTGATGCCGGGGTCAGGGATTTTTGTGCCCAGGAGGTGATTTTTTTTTTTTGACTCAAATGTAAAAACGGACGCCAGAATTAGATTTGGGGTTTAATTTCATGCTTAAAAATGGTGTTTTCTATAGATTTTAAAAATCAAGGTTTTTTGGTGTCCGGGGAAGAAAATTCCTGATGCCGGGGTGAGGGATTTTTGTGCCCAGGACGTGAATTTTTCATTGTTGACCCAAATGTAAAAACGGATTCCAGAATTACATTCGGGGTTTAATTTCACACTTAAAAATTGTGTTTTTTATACTTTTTAAAAATCAAGAATTTTTTGGTGTCCGGGCTAGTAAATTTCTGATGCCGGGGTCAGGGATTTTTGTGCCCAGGAGGTGAATTTTTTTTTGACCCAAATGTAAAAATGGACACCAGAATTACATTCGGGGTTGAATTTCACGCTTAAAAATGGTGTTTTTTATAGTTTTTAAAAATCAAGAATTTTTTGTTGTCCGGGAAAGAAAATTACTGATGCCGGGGTCAGAGATTTTATTTGCCTAGGAGGTGAACATTTTTTTTTGACTCAAATGTAAAAACGGACGCCAGAATTAGATTTGGGGTTTAATTTCATGCTTAAAAATGGTGTTTTCTATAGATTTTAAAAATCAAGGTTTTTTGGTGTCCGGGGAAGAAAATTCCTGATGCCGGGGTGAGGGATTTTTGTTCCCAGGAGGTGAATATTTCGTTGTTTACCCAAATGTAAAAACGGATCCCAGAATTACATTCGGGGTTTAATTTCACGCTTAAAAATGGTGTTTTTTATACTTTTTAAAAATCAAGCATTTTTTGGTGTCCGGGCTAGTAAATTTCTGATGCCGGGGTCAGGGATTTTTGTGCCCAGGAGGTGAAAAAGATTTTTTGACACAAATGTAAAATCGAGTAAAGTATGAGATTCGGGGTTGAATTTCATCCTTAGAAATGGTGTTTTTTATACTTTTTAAAAATCAAGCATTTTTTGGTGTCCGGGCAAGTAAATTTCTGATTTCAGAGTCAGGGATTTTTGTGCCCAGGAGGTGACATTTTTTTTGACCCAAATGTAAAAACGGACGCCAGAATTACATTCGGGGTTGAATTTCACGCTTAAAAATGGTGCTTTTTATAGTTTTTAAAAATCAAGCATTTTTTGGTGTCCGGGGAAGAAAATTCCTGTTGCCGGGTTCAGGGATTTTTGTGCCCAGCGGGTGAAAATTTTTTTTTGACCCAAATGTAAAAATGGACGCCAGAATTAGATTCGGGGTTGAATTTCACCCTTGAAAATGGTGTTTTTCATAGATTTTAAAAATCAAGATTTTTTTGGTGTCAGGGGAAGAAAATTCGTGATGCCAGGGTCAGGGATTTTTATGCCCAGGAGTTGAATTTTTTTTTGTTGACCCAAATGTAAAAACGGATGCCAGAATTACATTCGGGGTTTAATTTCACGCTTAAAAATGGTGTTTTTTATACTTTTTAAAAATCAAGCATTTTTTGGTGTCCGGGCTAGTAAATTTCTGATGCCGGGGTCAGGGATTTTATTTGCCTAGGAGGTAAACATTTTTTTTTACCCAAATGTAAAAACGGATGCCAGAATTAGATTTGGGGTTTAATTTCATGCTTAAAAATGGTGTTTTTTATAGATTTTAAAAATCAAGGTTTTTTGGTGTCCGGGGAAGAAAATTCCTGTTGACGGGGTCAGGGATTTTTGTGCCCAGGAGGTGAATTTTTTTTTTGACACAAATGTAAAAACCTAGGACAGTATGAGATTCGGGGTTGAATTTCATCCGTAGAAATGGTGTTTTTTATAGATTTTAAAAATCAAGATTTTTTTGTGTCCAGGGAAGAAAATTCGTGATGCCGGGGTCAGGATTTTTGTGCCCAGGAGGTAAATTTTTTTTGACCCAAATGTAAAAACAGACACTAGAATTAGATTCGAGTTTTAATTTCATCCTTAAAAATTTTTTTTTTCATAGATTTTAAAAATCAAGAATTTTTTGGTGTCCGGGCAAGAAAATTCCTGATGCCAGGGTCAGGGATTTTTGTGCCCAGGAGGTGAATTTTTTTTTTGACCCAAATGTAAAAATGGACACCAGAATTACATTCGGGGTTGAATTTCACGCTTAAAACTGGTGTTTTTTATAGTTTTTAAAAATCAAGAATTTTTTGTTGTCCGGGAAAGAAAATTACTTTTGCCGGGGTCAGGGATTTTATTTGCCTAGGAGGTGAACATTTTTTTTTACTCAAATGTAAAAACGGACGCCAGAATTAGATTTGGGGTTTAATTTCATGCTTAAAAATGGTGTTTTCTATAGATTTTAAAAATCAAGCATTTTTTGGTGTCCGGGCAAGTAAATTTTTGATGCCGGGGTCAGGGATTTTTGTGCCCAGGGGGTGAAAAAGATTTTTTGACACAAATGTAAAAACCGAGGCCAGTATGAGATTCGGGTTTGAATTTCATCCTTAGAAATGGTGTTTTTTATAGATTTTAAAAATCAAGATTTTTTTGTGTCCAGGGAAGAAAATTCGTGATGCCGGGGTCAGGGATTTTTGTGCCCAGGAGGTAAATTTTTTTTGACCCAAATGTAAAAACAGACACCAGAATTAGATTCGAGTTTTAATTTCATCCTTAAAAATGGTTTTTTTCATAGATTTTAAAAATCAAGATTTTTTGGTGTCCGGGGAAGAAAATTCGTGATTAGGGATTTTTGTGCCCAGGAGGTAAATTTTTTTTGACACAAATGTAAAAACCGAGGCCAATATGAGATTCGGGGTTGAATTTCATCCTTAGAAATGGTGTTTTTAATAGTTTTTAAAAATCAAGCATTTTTTGGTGTCCGGGGAAGAAAATTCGTGATGCTGGGGTCAGGGATTTTTGTGCCCAGGAGGTGAAATATTTTTTTTTTACCCAAATGTAAAAACGGACTCCAGAATTAGATTTGGGGTTTAATTTCATCCTTGAAAATGGTGTTTTTCATAGATTTTAAAAATCAAGATTTTTTTGTGTCCGGGGAAGAAAATTCGTGATGCCAGGAATTTTTATGCCCAGCAGGTAAATTGTTTTTTGACCCAAATGTAAAAGCAGACACCAGAATTAGATTCGAGGTTTAATTGCATCCTTAAAAATGGTGTTTTCTATACTTTCTATAAATGAAGATATTTTTGGTGTCCAGGGAAGAAAATTCCTGATGCCGGAGTCAGGGATTTTTGTGCCCAGGAGGTGAATGTTTATTTTTACTCAAATCTAAAAACGGACACCAGAATGAGATTCGGGGTTGCTTTTTGTCCTTAAAAATGTCATTTTTCATAGCATTTAAAAATCAAGATTTTTTTGGTGTGCGGGGAAGAAAATTCCTGATGCCGGGGTCAGGGATTTTTGTGCCCAGGAGGTGAATTTTTTTTTCCACCCAAATCTATAAACGGACACCAGAATGAGATTCGGGGTTGAATTTCGTGCTTAAAAATGGTGTTTTTCATAGCTTTTAAAAATCAAGATTTTTTTGGTGTACGGGGAAGAAAATTCCTGATGCCGGGGTCAGAGAGTTTTGTGCCCAGGAGGTGAATTTTTTTTTCCCACCCAAATCTATAAACAGACGCCGGAATGAGATTCGGGGTTGAATTTCGTGCTTAAAAATGGTGTTTTTTATAGCTTTTAAAAATCAAGAATTTTTTGGTGTCCGGGGAAGAAAATTCCTGATGCCGGAGTCAGGGACTTTTATTTATTTATTTATTTATTTTAATTCCATTTATATCCCGCCCTTCTCCGAAGACTCAGGGCGGCTTACAAGCTTAGCAGTAGCCTTCATTCTATGTATATGCCTGCTTATTAGGGCTTTCACACACACCCCAAGCGGCATTATTACAAAGTCAGCTTAATTGCCCCCAACAATCTGGGACCTTTTGTGCCCAGGAGGTGAAATTATTTTCCACTCAAATGTAAAAACGGATGCCAGAATTAGATTTGGGGTTTAATTTCATGCTTAAAAATGGTTTTTTCTATAGATTTTAAAAATCAAGAATTTTTTGTTGTCCGGGAAAGAAAATTACTGATGCCGGGGTCAGGGATTTTTGTGCCCAGGAGGTGATTTTTTTTTTTGACTCAAATGTAAAA
This sequence comes from Vipera ursinii, assembly GCF_947247035.1. Classification (NCBI taxonomy): domain Eukaryota; kingdom Metazoa; phylum Chordata; class Lepidosauria; order Squamata; family Viperidae; genus Vipera; species Vipera ursinii. Next base: position 163,551,625 of record NC_139513.1, on the reverse strand, counting down.
ACGGACGCCAGAATTAGATTTGGGGTTTAATTTCATGCTTAAAAATGGTGTTTTCTATAGATTTTAAAAATCAAGGTTTTTTGGTGTCCGGGGAAGAAAATTCCTGATGCCGGGGTGAGGGATTTTTGTGCCCAGGACGTGAATTTTTCATTGTTGACCCAAATGTAAAAACGGATTCCAGAATTACATTCGGGGTTTAATTTCACGCTTAAAAATTGTGTTTTTTATACTTTTTAAAAATCAAGAATTTTTTGGTGTCCGGGCTAGTAAATTTCTGATGCCGGGGTCAGGGATTTTTGTGCCCAGGAGGTGAATTTTTTTTTGACCCAAATGTAAAAATGGACACCAGAATTACATTCGGGGTTGAATTTCACGCTTAAAAATGGTGTTTTTTATAGTTTTTAAAAATCAAGAATTTTTTGTTGTCCGGGAAAGAAAATTACTGATGCCGGGGTCAGGGATTTTATTTGCCTAGGAGGTGAACATTTTTTTTTGACTCAAATGTAAAAACGGACGCCAGAATTAGATTTGGGGTTTAATTTCATGCTTAAAAATGGTGTTTTCTATAGATTTTAAAAATCAAGGTTTTTTGGTGTCCGGGGAAGAAAATTCCTGATGCCGGGGTGAGGGATTTTTGTTCCCAGGAGGTGAATATTTCGTTGTTTACCCAAATGTAAAAACGGATCCCAGAATTACATTCGGGGTTTAATTTCACGCTTAAAAATGGTGTTTTTTATACTTTTTAAAAATCAAGCATTTTTTGGTGTCCGGGCTAGTAAATTTCTGATGCCGGGGTCAGGGATTTTTGTGCCCAGGAGGTGAAAAAGATTTTTTGACACAAATGTAAAATCGAGTCCAGTATGAGATTCGGGGTTGAATTTCATCCTTAGAAATGGTGTTTTTTATACTTTTTAAAAATCAAGCATTTTTTGGTGTCCGGGCAAGTAAATTTCTGATTTCAGAGTCAGGGATTTTTGTGCCCAGGAGGTGACATTTTTTTTGACCCAAATGTAAAAACGGACGCCAGAATTACATTCGGGGTTGAATTTCACGCTTAAAAATGGTGCTTTTTATAGTTTTTAAAAATCAAGCATTTTTTGGTGTCCGGGGAAGAAAATTCCTGTTGCCGGGTTCAGGGATTTTTGTGCCCAGCGGGTGAAAATTTTTTTTTGACCCAAATGTAAAAATGGACGCCAGAATTAGATTCGGGGTTGAATTTCACCCTTGAAAATGGTGTTTTTCATAGATTTTAAAAATCAAGATTTTTTTGGTGTCAGGGGAAGAAAATTCGTGATGCCAGGGTCAGGGATTTTTGTGCCCAGGAGTTGAATTTTTTTTTGTTGACCCAAATGTAAAAACGGATGCCAGAATTACATTCGGGGTTTAATTTCACGCTTAAAAATGGTGTTTTTTATACTTTTTAAAAATCAAGCATTTTTTGGTGTCCGGGCTAGTAAATTTCTGATGCCGGGGTCAGGGATTTTATTTGCCTAGGAGGTAAACATTTTTTTTTACCCAAATGTAAAAACGGATGCCAGAATTAGATTTGGGGTTTAATTTCATGCTTAAAAATGGTGTTTTTTATAGATTTTAAAAATCAAGGTTTTTTGGTGTCCGGGGAAGAAAATTCCTGTTGACGGGGTCAGGGATTTTTGTGCCCAGGAGGTGAATTTTTTTTTGACACAAATGTAAAAACCTAGGACAGTATGAGATTCGGGGTTGAATTTCATCCTTAGAAATGGTGTTTTTTATAGATTTTAAAAATCAAGATTTTTTTGTGTCCAGGGAAGAAAATTCGTGATGCCGGGGTCAGGATTTTTGTGCCCAGGAGGTAAATTTTTTTTGACCCAAATGTAAAAACAGACACCAGAATTAGATTCGAGTTTTAATTTCATCCTTAAAAATTTTTTTTTTCATAGATTTTAAAAATCAAGAATTTTTTGGTGTCCGGGCAAGAAAATTCCTGATGCCAGGGTCAGGGATTTTTGTGCCCAGGAGGTGAATTTTTTTTTTGACCCAAATGTAAAAATGGACACCAGAATTACATTCGGGGTTGAATTTCACGCTTAAAACTGGTGTTTTTTATAGTTTTTAAAAATCAAGAATTTTTTGTTGTCCGGGAAAGAAAATTACTTTTGCCGGGGTCAGGGATTTTATTTGCCTAGGAGGTGAACATTTTTTTTTTACTCAAATGTAAAAACGGACGCCAGAATTAGATTTGGGGTTTAATTTCATGCTTAAAAATGGTGTTTTCTATAGATTTTAAAAATCAAGCATTTTTTGGTGTCCGGGCAAGTAAATTTTTGATGCCGGGGTCAGGGATTTTTGTGCCCAGGGGGTGAAAAAGATTTTTTGACACAAATGTAAAAACCGAGGCCAGTATGAGATTCGGGGTTGAATTTCATCCTTAGAAATGGTGTTTTTTATAGATTTTAAAAATCAAGATTTTTTTGTGTCCAGGGAAGAAAATTCGTGATGCCGGGGTCAGGGATTTTTGTGCCCAGGAGGTAAATTTTTTTTGACCCAAATGTAAAAACAGACACCAGAATTAGATTCGAGTTTTAATTTCATCCTTAAAAATGGTTTTTTTCATAGATTTTAAAAATCAAGATTTTTTGGTGTCCGGGGAAGAAAATTCGTGATTAGGGATTTTTGTGCCCAGGAGGTAAATTTTTTTTGACACAAATGTAAAAACCGAGGCCAATATGAGATTCGGGGTTGAATTTCATCCTTAGAAATGGTGTTTTTAATAGTTTTTAAAAATCAAGCATTTTTTGGTGTCCGGGGAAGAAAATTCGTGATGCTGGGGTCAGGGATTTTTGTGCCCAGGAGGTGAAATATTTTTTTTTTACCCAAATGTAAAAACGGACTCCAGAATTAGATTTGGGGTTTAATTTCATCCTTGAAAATGGTGTTTTTCATAGATTTTAAAAATCAAGATTTTTTTGTGTCCGGGGAAGAAAATTCGTGATGCCAGGAATTTTTATGCCCAGGAGGTAAATTGTTTTTTGACCCAAATGTAAAAGCAGACACCAGAATTAGATTCGAGGTTTAATTGCATCCTTAAAAATGGTGTTTTCTATACTTTCTATAAATGAAGATATTTTTGGTGTCCAGGGAAGAAAATTCCTGATGCCGGAGTCAGGGATTTTTGTGCCCAGGAGGTGAATGTTTATTTTTACTCAAATCTAAAAACGGACACCAGAATGAGATTCGGGGTTGCTTTTTGTCCTTAAAAATGTCATTTTTCATAGCATTTAAAAATCAAGATTTTTTTGGTGTGCGGGGAAGAAAATTCCTGATGCCGGGGTCAGGGATTTTTGTGCCCAGGAGGTGAATTTTTTTTTCCACCCAAATCTATAAACGGACACCAGAATGAGATTCGGGGTTGAATTTCGTGCTTAAAAATGGTGTTTTTCATAGCTTTTAAAAATCAAGATTTTTTTGGTGTACGGGGAAGAAAATTCCTGATGCCGGGGTCAGAGAGTTTTGTGCCCAGGAGGTGAATTTTTTTTTCCCACCCAAATCTATAAACAGACGCCGGAATGAGATTCGGGGTTGAATTTCGTGCTTAAAAATGGTGTTTTTTATAGCTTTTAAAAATCAAGAATTTTTTGGTGTCCGGGGAAGAAAATTCCTGATGCCGGAGTCAGGGACTTTTATTTATTTATTTATTTATTTTAATTCCATTTATATCCCGCCCTTCTCCGAAGACTCAGGGCGGCTTACAAGCTTAGCAGTAGCCTTCATTCTATGTATATGCCTGCTTATTAGGGCTTTCACACACACCCCAAGCGGCATTATTACAAAGTCAGCTTAATTGCCCCCAACAATCTGGGACCTTTTGTGCCCAGGAGGTGAAATTATTTTCCACTCAAATGTAAAAACGGATGCCAGAATTAGATTTGGGGTTTAATTTCATGCTTAAAAATGGTTTTTTCTATAGATTTTAAAAATCAAGGTTTTTTAGTGTCCAGGGAAGAAAATTCCTGATGCCGGGGTGAGGGATTTTTGTGCCCAGGAGGTGAATTTTTCGTTGTTGACCCAAATGTAAAAACGGATGCCAGAATTACATTCGGGGTTTAATTTCACGCTTAAAAATTGTGTTTTTTATACTTTTTAAAAATCAAGCATTTTTTGGTGTCCGGGCTAGTAAATTTCTGATGCCGGGGTCAGGGATTTTTGTGCCCAGGAGGTGAATTTTTCATTGTTGACCCAAATGTAAAAACGGATGCCAGAATTACATTCGGGGTTGAATTTCACGCTTAAAAATGGTGTTTTTTATAGTTTTGAAAAGTCAAGAATTTTTTGTTGTCCGGGAAAGAAAATTACTGAAGCCGGGGTCAGGGATTTTATTTGCCTAGGAGGTGAACATTATTTTTTTGACTCAAATGAAAAAACGGACGCCAGAATTAGATTTGGGGTTTAATTTCATGCTTAAAAATGGTGTTTTCTATAGATTTTAAAAATCAAGGTTTTTTGGTGTCCGGGGAAGAAAATTCCTGATGCCGGTGTGAGGGATTTTTGTGCCCAGGAGGTGAATTTTTCGTTGTTGACCCAAATGTAAAAACGGATGCCAGAATTACATTCGGGGTTTAATTTCACGCTTAAAAATTGTGTTTTTTATACTTTTTAAAAATCAAGCATTTTTTGGTGTCCGGGCAAGTAAATTTTTGATGCCGGGGTGAGGGATTTTTGTGCCCAGGGGGTGAAATTTTTTTTTGACCCAAATGTAAAAATGGACACTAGAATTAGTTTCGGGGTTGAATTTCACGCTTAAAAATGGTGTTTTTTATAGTTTTTAAAAATCAAGAATTTTTTGTTGTCCGGGAAAGAAAATTACTGATGCCGGGGTCAGGGATTTTTGTGCCCAGGAGGTGAAATTTTTTTCCCCACCCAAATGTAAAAACGGACACCAGAATGAGATTCGGGGTTGAATTTTGTCAGGGACTTTTGTGCCCAGGAGGCGAAATTATTTTCCAATGAAATGTAAAAACGCACACCAGAATGAAATTCGGGCTTGAATTTCATTCTTAAAAATGATGTTTTTCATAGCTTTTAATAATCAACAATTTTTTGGTGTCCCGGGAAGAAAATTCCTGATGCCGGAGTCAGGCCCAGGAGGTGAAATTATTTTCCACCCAAATGTAAAAACGCACACCAGAATGAGATTCGGGGTTGAATTTCATTCTTAAAAATGATGTTTTTCATAGCTTTTAAAAATCAAGATTTTTTTGGTGTCCGGGGAAGAAAATTCCTGATGCCGGGGTCAGAGAGTTTTCTGCCCAGGAGGTGAATTTTTTTTCCCCACCCAAATCTATAAACAAACACTGGAATGAGATTCGGGGTTGAATTTCGTGCTTAAAAATGGTGTTTTTCATAGCTTTTAAAAAATCAAGAATTTTTTGGTGTCCGGGGTAGAAAATTCCTGATGCCGGAGTCAGGCCCAGGAGGTGAAATTATTTTCCACCCAAATGTAAAAACGCACACCAGAATGAGATTCGGGGTTGAATTTCATTCTTAAAAATGATGTTTTTCATAACTTTTAAAAATCAAGAATTTTTTGGTGTCCCGGGAAGAAAATTCCTGATGCCAGAGTCAGGGATTTTTGTGCCCAGGAGGTGAAATTTTTTCCCACCCCCAAATCTAAAAACCGACACCAGAATGAGATTCGGGGTTGAATTTCATTCTCAAAAATGGTGTTTTTCATAGCTTTTAAAAATCAAGATTTATTTCGTGTCCGGGGAGGAAAATTCCTGATGCTGTGGTCAGGGATTTTTGTGCCCAGGAGGTGAATATTTTTTTTGACCCAAATGTAAAAACGGATGCCAGAATTAGATTTGGGGTTGAATTTCGTCCTTCAAAATGGTGTTTTTCATAGTTTTTAAAAATGAAGATTTTTTTGGTGTCCAGGGAAGATAAATCCTGATGCCAAAGTCAGGGATTTCTGGGCCCAAGAGGTGAAATTTTTTTTTTGACTCAAATGTAAAAACAGACACCCGAATAGATTCAATGTTGAATTTTGTCCTTCAAAATGGTGTTTTTCATAATTTTTAAAAATCAAGATTTTGTTGGGAAGAAAATGCCTGATGCCGGAGTCAGGGATTTTTGTGCCCAGGAGGTGAAATTTTTTTTCCCACCCATATCTATAAACGGACGCCGGAATGAGATTCGGGGTTGAATTTCATGCTTAAAAATGGTGTTTTTCATAGCTTTTAAAAATCAAGATTTTTTTTGGTGTCCGGGGAAGAAAATTCCTGATGCCGGAGTCAGGGACTTTTGTTCCCAGGAGGTGAAATTATTTTCCAATGAAATGTAAAAACGCACACCAGAATGAAATTCGGGCTTGAATTTCATTCTTAAAAATGATGTTTTTCATAGCTTTTAAAAATCAAGAATTTTTTGGTGTCCGGGGAAGAAAATTCCTGATGCCGGAGTCAGGGATTTTTATGCCAGGCAGGTGAAATTTTTTTCCCCACCCAAATGTAAAAACGGACACCAGAATGAGATTCGGGGTTGAATTTCATTCTTAAAAATGGTGTTTTTAATAGCTTTTAAAAATTAAGAATTTTTTGGTGTCCGGGGAAGAAAATTCCTAATGCCGAAGGCAAGGCAAGGCAAGGCAAGGCAAAGCAAGGCAAGGCAAGGCAAATTTCAAATTTCAAATTTCAAATTTCAAATTTCAAATTTCAAATTTCAAATTTCAAATTTCAAATTTCAAATTTCAAATTTCAAATTTCAAATTTCAAATTTCAAATTTCAAATTTCAAATTTCAAATTTCAAATTTCAAATTTCAAATTTCTTTAATTTTATTTAATTTAATTTAAAATCCCTGAGTCCAGGCCAGACAATTCAAACAACCAGGTTTTTAAGTCCCGGCGATTTTTGTGCCAGGAGGTGAATTTTTTTTTCAACCCAAATGTATAAATAGACACCAGAATGAGATTCGGGGTTGAATTTCGTCCTTCAAAATGGTGTTTTTAATAGATTTTAAATTCAAGATTTTTTTTGGTGTGCGATGAAGAAAATTCCTGATGCCGGAGTCAGGGATTTTTGTGCTCAGGAGGTGAATGTTTTTTTTTACGAAAATCTAAAAACGGACACCAGAATGAGATTCGGGGTTGAATTTCATCCTTAAAAATGGTGTTTCCATTGCTTTTAAAAAACAGACACCAGAATTAAATTCGAGTTTTAATTTCATCCTTAAAAATGGTTTTTTTCATAGATTTTGAAAATCAAGATTTTTTGGTGTCTGGGGAAGAAAATTCGTGATGCCGGAGTCAGGGATTTTTGTGCCCAGGAGGTGAATGTTTTTTCCACCCAAATGTAAAAACGCTCACTAGAATGAGATTTGGGGTTGAATTTCATTCTTAAAAATGGTGTTTTTCATAGCTTTTAAAAATTAAGAATTTTTTGGTGTCCGGGGAAGAAAATTCCTAATGCCGAAGGCAAGGCAAGGCAAGGCAAGGCAAGGCAAGGCAAGGCAAGGCAAGGCAAGGCAAGGCAAGGCAAGGCAAGGCAAGGCAAGGCAAGGCAAGGCAAGGCAAGGCAAGGCAAGGCAAGGCAAGGCAAGGCTCAAATTTCAAGTTTCAAATTTCTTTAATTTTATTTAATTTAATTTAAAATCCCAAAGTCCAGGCCAGACAATTCAAAAAACCAGGTTTTTAAGTCCCGGCGATTTTTGTGCCCAGGAGGTGAAATTTTTTCCCCACCCAAATGTATAAATAGACACCAGAATGAGATTCGGGGTTGAATTTCGTCCTTCAAAATGGTGTTTTTCATAGATTTTAAATTCAAGATTTTTTTGGTGTGCGGGGAAGAAAATTCCTGATGCCGGAGTCAGGGATTTTTGTGCCCAGGAGGTGAAATTTTTTTCCACCCAAATGTCAAAACGCACACTAGAATGAGATTCGGGGTTGAATTTCATTCTTAAAAATGGTGTTTTTCATATCTTTTAAAAATCAAGAATTTTTTGGTGTCCGAGGAAGAAAATTTCTGATGCCGGAGTCAGGGATTTTTGTGCCAAGGAGGTGAAATTATTTTCCACCCAAATGTAAAAACGCACACCAGAATGAGATCCGGGGTTGAATTTCGTCCTTAAAAAATGGTGTTTTTCATAGTTTATGAAAATCAAGATGCCGGAGTCAGGGATTTTTGTGCCCAGGAGGTGAAATTTTTTTATTGACTCAAATGTTAAAACGGACACCAGAATGAGATTCAGGGTTGAATTTCATTCTTAAAAATGGTGTTTTTCATAGCTTTTAAAAAGCAAGAATTTTTTGGTGTCTGAGGAAGAAAATTCCTGACGCCGGAGTCAGGCATTTTTCTACCCAGGAGGTGAAATTATTTTCCACCCAAATGTAAAAACGCACACCAGAATGAGATTCGGGGTTGAATTTCATTCTTAAAAATGGTGTTTTTCATAGTTTTTAAAAATGAAGATTTTTTTGGTGTCCGGGGAAGATAATTCCTGATGCCGGAGTCAGGGATTTTTGGGCCCAGGAGGTGAATGTTTTTAAATTCAAGATTTTTTTGGTGTCCGGGGAAGAAAATTCCTGATGCCGGAGTCAGGGATTTTTGTGCCCAGGAGGTGAAAAAAATTTTTTGACCCAAATCTAAAAACAGACACCAGAATGAGATTCAGGGTTGAATTTCACTCTTAAAAATGGTGTTTTTCATAGCTTTTAAAAAGCAAGAATTTTTTGGTGTCTGAGGAAGAAAATTCCTGATGCCGGAGTCAGGCATTTTTGTGCCCAGGAGGTGAAATTATTTTCCACCCAAATGTAAAAACGCACACCAGAATGAGATTCGGGGTTGAATTTCTTCCTTAAAAATGGTGTTTTTCATAGTTTATAAAAATCAAGATTTTTTTGTTGTCCGGGGAAGAAACTTCCTGATGACAGGGTCAGGGATTTTTGTGCCCAAGAGGTGAATATTTTTTTTTACTCAAATGTAAAAACGGACACCAGAATGAGATTCAGGGTTGAATTTCATTCTTAAAAATGGTGTTTTTCATAGCTTTTAAAAATCAAGATTTTTTTGGTGTGCAGGGAAGAAAATTCCTGATGCCGAGGTAAGGGATTTTTGTGCCCAGGAGGTGAATGTTTTTTTTTTTACTCAAATCTAAAAACGGACACCAGAATGAGATTCGGGGTTGAATTTCGTCCTTAAAAATGGTGTTTTTCATAGTTTATGAAAATCAAGATGCCGGAGTCAGGGATTTTTGTGCCCAGGAGGTGAAATTTTTTTATTGACTCAATTGTAAAAACGGACACCAGAATGAGATTCAGGGTTGAATTTCATTCTTAAAAATGGTGTTTTTCATAGCTTTTAAAAATCAAGATTTTTTTGGTGTGCAGGGAAGAAAATTCCTGATGCCGAGGTAAGGGATTTTTGTGCCCAGGAGGTGAATGTTTTTTTTTTACTCAAATCTAAAAACGGACACCAGTATGAGATTCGGGGTTGAATTTCATCCTTAGAAATGGTGTTTTTTATACTTTTTAAAAATCAAGCATTTTTTGGTGTCCGGGCAAGTAAATTTCTGATTTCGGAGTCAGGGATTTTTGTGCCCAGGAGGTGACATTTTTTTTGACCCAAATGTAAAAACGGACACCAGAATTACATTCGGGGTTGAATTTCACGCTTAAAAATGGTGTTTTTTATAGTTTTTAAAAATCAAGCTTTTTTGGTGTGCGGGGAAGAAAATTCCTGTTGCCGGGGTCAGGGATTTTTGTGCCCAGGAGGTGAAATTTTTTTCCCACCCAAATCTAAAAACGGACACCAGAATGAGATTCGGGGTTGAATTTCATTCTCAAAAATGGTGTTTTTCATTGCTTTTAAAAATAAAGAATTTTTTGGTGTCCGGGGAAGAAAATTCCTAATGCCGAAGGCAAGGCAAGGCAAGGCAAAGCAAGGCAAGGCAAGGCAAATTTCATATTTCAAATTTCAAATTTCAAATTTCAAATTTCAAATTTCAAATTTCAAATTTCAAATTTCTTTAATTATACTTAATTTAATTTAAAATCCCAAAGTCCAGGCCAGACAATTAAAAAAACCAGGTTTTTAAGTCCCGGCGATTTTTGTGCCCAGGAGGTGAAATTATTTTCCACCCAAATGTAAAAACGCACACCAGAATGAAATTCGGGCTTGAATTTCATTCTTAAAAATGATGTTTTTCATAGCTTTTAAAAATCAAGAATTTTTTGGTGTCCGGGGAAGAAAATTCCTGATGTCGGAGTCAGGGATTTTTGTGCCCAGGAGGTGAAATTTTTTTTCCCACCCAAATGTAAAAACGGACACCAGAATGAGATTCGGGGTTGAATTTCTTCCTTAAAAATGGTGTTTATCATAATTTTTAAAAATCAAAATTTTGTTGGGAAGAAAATTCCTGATGCCGGAGTCAGGGATTTTTGTGCCCAGGAGGTGAAATTTTTTTCCACCCAAATGTCAAAACACACACTAGAATGAGATTCGGAGTTGAATTTCATTCTTAAAAATGGTGTTTTACATAGCTTTTAAAAATTAAGAATTTTTTGGTGTCCGGGGAAGAAAATTCCTAATGCCGAAGGCAAGGCAAGGCAAGGCAAGGCAAAGCAAGGCAAGGCAAATTTCAAATTTCAAATTTCAAATTTCAAATTTCAAATTTCAAATTTCAAATTTCAAATTTCAAATTTCAAATTTCAAATTTCAAATTTCAAATTTCAAATTTCAAATTTCAAATTTCAAATTTCAAATTTCAAATTTCAAATTTCAAATTTCAAATTTCAAATTTCAAATTTCAAATTTCAAATTTCAAATTTCAAATTTCAAACTTCAAATTTCAAATTTCAAATTTCAAATTCAAATTATTTCAAATTTCAAATTTCAAATTTCAAATTTCAAATTTCAAATTTCTTTAATTTTATTTAATTTAATTTAAAATCCCTCAGTCCAGGCCAGACAATTCAAACAACCAGGTTTTTAAGTCCCGGCGATTTTTGTGCCCAGGAGGTGAAGTTTTTTTTCAACCCAAATGTATAAATAGACACCAGAATGAGATTCGGGGTTGAATTTCGTCCTTCAAAATGGTGTTTTTAATAGATTTTAAATTCAAGATTTTTTTGGTGTGCGGGGAAGAAAATTAATGATGCCGGAGTCAGGGATTTTTGGGCCCAGGAGGTGAAATTTTTTTTTTTGACTCAAATGTAAAAACAGACACCTGAATAGATTCAGGGTTGAATTTTGTAATTAAAAATTGTGTTTTTCATAATTTTTAAAAATCAAGATTTTGTTGGGAAGAAAATTCCTGATGCCGGAGTGAGGGATTTTTGTGCCCAGGAGGTGAAATTTTTTTTCCACCTAAATCTATAAACGGACACCGGAATGAGATTCGGGGTTGAATTTCGTGCTTAAAAATGGTGTTTTTCATAGCTTTTAAAAATCAAGATTTTTTACGTGTCCGGGAAGAAAATTCCTGATGCCGGAGTCAGGGATTTTTGTGCCCAGGAGGTGAATGTTTTTTTTTACTCAAATCTAAAAACGGACACCAGAATGAGATTCGGGGTTGAATTTCATCCTTAAAAATGGTGTTTTCATAGCTTTTAAAAATCAAGATTTTTTTGGTGTCTGGGTAAGAAAATTCCTTATGCCGATTTTTGTGCCCAGGAGGTGAAAAAAAATTTCTGACTCAAATCTAAAAACGGACACAAGAATGAGATTCGGGGTTGCTTTTTGTCCTTAAAAATGTCATTTTTCATAGCATTTAAAAATCAAGATTTTTTTGGTGTGCGGGGAAGAAAATTCCTGATGCCGGGGTCAGGGATTTTTGTGCCCAGGAGGTGAAATTTTTTTCCCACCCAAATCTAAAAACGGACACCAGAATGAGATTCGGGGTTGAATTTCATTCTCAAAAATGGTGTTTTTCATTGCTTTTAAAAATCAAGATTTTTTTGGTGTCCGGGAAAGAAAATTCCTTATGCCAGGGTCAGGGATTTTTGTGCCCAGGAGGTGAATATTTTTTTCCACCCAAATGTCAAAACACAAACTAGAATGAGATTCGGAGTTGAATTTCATTCTTAAAAATGGTGTTTTACATAGCTTTTAAAAATTAAGAATTTTTTGGTGTCCGGGGAAGAAAATTCCTAATGCCGAAGGCAAGGCAAGGCAAGGCAAGGCAAAGCAAGGCAAGGCAAATTTCAAATTTCAAATTTCAAATTTCAAATTTCAAATTTCAAATTTCAAATTTCAAATTTCAAATTTCAAATTTCAAATTTCAAATTTCAAATTTCAAATTTCAAATTTCAAATTTCAAATTTCAAATTTCAAATTTCAAATTTCAAATTTCAAATTTCAAATTTCAAATTTCAAATTTCAAATTTCAAATTTCAAACTTCAAATTTCAAATTTCAAATTTCAAATTATTTCAAATTTCAAATTTCAAATTTCAAATTTCAAATTTCAAATTTCTTTAATTTTATTTAATTTAATTTAAAATCCCTCAGTCCAGGCCAGACAATTCAAACAACCAGGTTTTTAAGTCCCGGCGATTTTTGTGCCCAGGAGGTGAAGTTTTTTTTCAACCCAAATGTATAAATAGACACCAGAATGAGATTCGGGGTTGAATTTCGTCCTTCAAAATGGTGTTTTTAATAGATTTTAAATTCAAGATTTTTTTGGTGTGTGGGGAAGAAAATTAATGATGCCGGAGTCAGGGATTTTTGGGCCCAGGAGGTGAAATTTTTTTTTTTGACTCAAATGTAAAAACAGACACCCGAATAGATTCAGGGTTGAATTTTGTAATTAAAAATTGTGTTTTTCATAATTTTTAAAAATCAAGATTTTGATGGGAAGAAAATTCCTAATGCCGGAGTGAGGGATTTTTGTGCCCAGGAGGTGAAATTTTTTTTCCACCTAAATCTATAAACGGACACCGGAATGAGATTCGGGGTTGAATTTCGTGCTTAAAAATGGTGTTTTTCATAGCTTTTAAAAATCAAGATTTTTTACGTGTCCGGGAAGAAAATTCCTGATGCCGGAGTCAGGGATTTTTGTGCCCAGGAGGTGAATGTTTTTTTTTACTCAAATCTAAAAACGGACACCAGAATGAGATTCGGGGTTGAATTTCATCCTTAAAAATGGTGTTTTCATAGCTTTTAAAAATCAAGATTTTTTTGGTGTCTGGGTAAGAAAATTCCTTATGCCGATTTTTGTGCCCAGGAGGTGAAAAAAAATTTCTGACTCAAATCTAAAAACGGACAGCAGAATGAGATTCGGGGTTGCTTTTTGTCCTTAAAAATGTCATTTTTCATAGCATTTAAAAATCAAGATTTTTTTGGTGTGCGGGGAAGAAAATTCCTGATGCCGGGGTCAGGGATTTTTGTGCCCAGGAGGTGAAATTTTTTTCCCACCCAAATCTAAAACGGACACCAGAATGAGATTCGGGGTTGAATTTCATTCTCAAAAATGGTGTTTTTCATTGCTTTTAAAAATCAAGATTTTTTTGGTGTCCGGGGAAGAAAATTCCTTATGCCAGGGTCAGGGATTTTTGTGCCCAGGAGGTGAATATTTTTTTCCACCCAAATGTCAAAACACACACTAGAATGAGATTCGGAGTTGAATTTCATTCTTAAAAATGGTGTTTTACATAGCTTTTAAAAATTAAGAATTTTTTGGTGTCCGGGGAAGAAAATTCCTAATGCCGAAGGCAAGGCAAGGCAAGGCAAGGCAAAGCAAGGCAAGGCAAATTTCAAATTTCAAATTTCAAATTTCAAATTTCAAATTTCAAATTTCAAATTTCAAATTTCAAATTTCAAATTTCAAATTTCAAATTTCAAATTTCAAATTTCAAATTTCAAATTTCAAATTTCAAATTTCAAATTTCAAATTTCAAATTTCAAATTTCAAATTTCAAATTTCAAATTTCAAATTTCAAATTTCAAATTTCAAACTTCAAATTTCAAATTTCAAATTTCAAATTATTTCAAATTTCAAATTTCAAATTTCAAATTTCAAATTTCAAATTTCAAATTTCTTTAATTTTATTTAATTTAATTTAAAATCCCTCAGTCCAGGCCAGACAATTCAAACAACCAGGTTTTTAAGTCCCGGCGATTTTTGTGCCCAGGAGGTGAAGTTTTTTTTCAACCCAAATGTATAAATAGACACCAGAATGAGATTCGGGGTTGAATTTCGTCCTTCAAAATGGTGTTTTTAATAGATTTTAAATTCAAGATTTTTTTGGTGTGCGGGGAAGAAAATTAATGATGCCGGAGTCAGGGATTTTTGGGCCCAGGAGGTGAAATTTTTTTTTTTGACTCAAATGTAAAAACAGACACCCGAATAGATTCAGGGTTGAATTTTGTAATTAAAAATTGTGTTTTTCATAATTTTTAAAAATCAAGATTTTGTTGGGAAGAAAATTCCTAATGCCGGAGTGAGGGATTTTTGTGCCCAGGAGGTGAAATTTTTTTTCCACCTAAATCTATAAACGGACACCGGAATGAGATTCGGGGTTGAATTTCGTGCTTAAAAATGGTGTTTTTCATAGCTTTTAAAAATCAAGATTTTTTACGTGTCCGGGAAGAAAATTCCTGATGCCGGAGTCAGGGATTTTTGTGCCCAGGAGGTGAATGTTTTTTTTTACTCAAATCTAAAAACGGACACCAGAATGAGATTCGGGGTTGAATTTCATCCTTAAAAATGGTGTTTTCATAGCTTTTAAAAATCAAGATTTTTTTGGTGTCTGGGTAAGAAAATTCCTTATGCCGATTTTTGTGCCCAGGAGGTGAAAAAAAAATTCTGACTCAAATCTAAAAACGGACACCAGAATGAGATTCGGGGTTGCTTTTTGTCCTTAAAAATGTCATTTTTCATAGCATTTAAAAATCAAGATTTTTTTGGTGTGCGGGGAAGAAAATTCCTGATGCCGGGGTCAGGGATTTTTGTGCCCAGGAGGTGAAATTTTTTTCCCACCCAAATCTAAAAACGGACACCAGAATGAGATTCGGGGTTGAATTTCATTCTCAAAAATGGTGTTTTTCATTGCTTTTAAAAATCAAGATTTTTTTGGTGTCCGGGGAAGAAAATTCCTTATGCCAGGGTCAGGGATTTTTGTGCCCAGGAGGTGAATATTTTTTTTGACCCAAATGTAAAAATGGATGCTAGAATTAGATTTGCGGTTGAATTTCGTCCTTCATAATGGTGTTTTTCATAGTTTTTAAAAATAAAGATTTTTTTGGTGTCAGGGGAAGATAATTCCTGATGCCGGGGTCAGGGATTTTTGTGCCCAGGAGGTGAAAAAAATTTTTCCACCCAAATCTATAAACGGACACCAGAATGAGATTCGAGGTTGCTTTTTGTCCTTAAAAATGTCATTTTTCATAGCATTTAAAAATCAAGATTTTTTTGGTGTGCGGGGAAGAAAATTCCTGATGCCGGGGTCAGGGATTTTTGTGCCCAGGAGGTGAAATTTTTCCCCACCCAAATCTAAAAACGGACACCAGAATGTGATTCGGGGTTGAATTTCATTCTCAAAAATGGTGTTTTTCATTGCTTTTAAAAATCAAGATTTTTGTGGTGTCCGGGGAAGAAAATTCCTGATGCCAGGGTCAGGGATTTTTGTGCCCAGGAGGTGAATAATTTTTTTGACCCAAATGTAAAAACGGATGCCAGAATTAGATTTGGGGTTGAATTTCGTCCTTCAAAATGGTGTTTTTCATAGTTTTTAAAAATGAAGATTTTTTTGGTGTCAGGGGAAGATAATTCCTGTTGCCGGGGTCAGGGATTTTTGGGCCCAGGAGGTGAAATTTTTTTCCCACCCAAATCTAAAAACGGACACCAGAATGAGATTCGGGGTTGAATTTCATTCTCAAAAATGGTGTTTTTCATTGCTTTTAAAAATAAAGAATTTTTTGGTGTCCGGGGAAGAAAATTCCTAATGCCGAAGGCAAGGCAAGGCAAGGCAAAGCAAGGCAAGGCAAGGCAAATTTCATATTTCAAATTTCAAATTTCAAATTTCAAATTTCAAATTTCAAATTTCTTTAATTATACTTAATTTAATTTAAAATCCCAAAGTCCAGGCCAGACAATTCAAAAAACCAGGTTTTTAAGTCCCGGCGATTTTTGTGCCCAGGAGGTGAAATTATTTTCCACCCAAATGTAAAAACGCACACCAGAATGAAATTCGGGCTTGAATTTCATTCTTAAAAATGATGTTTTTCATAGCTTTTAAAAATCAAGAATTTTTTGGTGTCCGGGGAAGAAAATTCCTGATGTCGGAGTCAGGGATTTTTGTGCCCAGGAGGTGAAATTTTTTTTCCCACCCAAATGTAAAAACGGACACCAGAATGAGATTCGGGGTTGAATTTCTTCCTTAAAAATGGTGTTTATCATAATTTTTAAAAATCAAAATTTTGTTGGGAAGAAAATTCCTGATGCCGGAGTCAGGGATTTTTGTGCCCAGGAGGTGAAATTTTTTTCCACCCAAATGTCAAAACACACACTAGAATGAGATTCGGAGTTGAATTTCATTCTTAAAAATGGTGTTTTACATAGCTTTTAAAAATTAAGAATTTTTTGGTGTCCGGGGAAGAAAATTCCTAATGCCGAAGGCAAGGCAAGGCAAGGCAAGGCAAAGCAAGGCAAGGCAAATTTCAAATTTCAAATTTCAAATTTCAAATTTCAAATTTCAAATTTCAAATTTCAAATTTCAAATTTCAAATTTCAAATTTCAAATTTCAAATTTCAAATTTCAAATTTCAAATTTCAAATTTCAAATTTCAAATTTCAAATTTCAAATTTCAAATTTCAAATTTCAAATTTCAAATTTCAAATTTCAAATTTCAAATTTCAAACTTCAAATTTCAAATTTCAAATTTCAAATTCAAATTATTTCAAATTTCAAATTTCAAATTTCAAATTTCAAATTTCAAATTTCTTTAATTTTATTTAATTAAATTTAAAATCCCTCAGTCCAGGCCAGACAATTCAAACAACCAGGTTTTTAAGTCCCGGCGATTTTTGTGCCCAGGAGGTGAAATTTTTTTTCAACCCAAATGTATAAATAGACACCAGAATGAGATTCGGGGTTGAATTTCGTCCTTCAAAATGGTGTTTTTAATAGATTTTAAATTCAACATTTTTTTGGTGTGCGGGGAAGAAAATTCCTGATGCCGGAGTCAGGGATTTTTGTGCCCAGGAGGTGAATGTTTTTTTTTACGAAAATCTAAAAACGGACTCCAGAATTAGATTTGGGGTTTAATTTCATCCTTGAAAATGGTGTTTTTCATAGATTTTAAAAATCAAGATTTTTTTGTGTCGGGGGAAGAAAATTCGTGATGCCAGGAATTTTTATGCCCAGCAGGTAAATTGTTTTTTGACCCAAATGTTAAAACGGACACCAGAATAAGATTCTTGGTTGAATTTCATTCTTAAAAATGGTGTTTTTCATAGCTTTTAAAAATCAAGAATTTTTTGGTGTCCAGGGAAGAAAATTCCTGATGCCGGAATCAGGGATTTTTGTGTCCAGGAGGTGAAATTTTTTTATTTACTCAAATGTAAAAATGGACACCTGAATGAGATTCGGGGTTGAATTTCTTCCTTAAAAATGGTGTTTTTCATAGTTTATAAAAATCAAGATTTATTTCGTGTCCGGGGAAGAAAATTCCTGAAACCGGGGTCAGGGATTTTTGTGCCCAGGAGGTGAAATTATTTTCCACCCAAATATAAATTTAAAATATAAAATATAAAATTTGAAATTTAAAATTTAAAATTTAAAATATATAGTATAAAATTTCAATTTTGAAATTTAAAATTTGAAATTTAAAATTTAAAATTTAAAATATAAAGTATAAAATTTCAATTTTGAAATTTAAAATTTAAAATTTAAAATTTAAAATTTAAAATATAAAATATAAAATTTCAATTTTGAAATTTAAAATTTAAAATTTAAAATTTAAAATTTAAAATTTAAAATTTAAAATTTAAAATTTAAAATTTAAAATTTAAAATTTAAAATTTAAAATTTAAAATTTAAAATTTAAAATTTAAAATTTAAAATTTAAAATTTAAAATTTAAAATTTAAAATTTAAAATTTAAAATTTAAAATTTAAAATTTAAAATTTAAAATTTAAAATTTAAAATTTAAAATTTAAAATTTAAAATTTAAAATTTAAAATTTAAAATTTAAAATTTAAAATTTAAAATTTAAAATTTAAAATTTAAAATTTAAAATTTAAAATTTAAAATTTAAAATTTAAAATTTAAAATTTAAAATTTAAAATTTAAAATTTAAAATTTAAAATTTAAAATTTAAAATTTAAAATTTTAAAATTTTAAATTTTAAATTTAAAATTTAAAATTTAAAATTTAAAATTTAAAATTTAAAATTTAAAATTTAAAATTTAAAATTTAAAATTTAAAATTTAAAATTTAAAATTTAAAATTTAAAATTTAAAATTTAAAATTTAAAATTTAAAATTTAAAATTTAAAATTTAAAATTTAAAATTTTAAATTTTAAATTTTAAATTTTAAATTTTAAATTTTAAATTTTAAATTTTAAATTTTAAATTTTAAATTTTAAATTTTAAATTTTAAATTTTAAATTTTAAATTTTAAATTTTAAATTTTAAATTTTAAATTTTAAATTTTAAATTTTAAATTTAAAATTTAAAATTTAAAATTTAGAATTTCAAATTTAGAATTTAGAATTTCAAATTTCAAATTTCAAATTTCAAATTTCAAATTTCAAATTTCAAATTTCAAATTTCAAATTTCAAATTTCAAATTTCAAATTTCAAATTTCATTTCATCCTTAAAAGTTGTGTTTTCATAGCTTTTAAAAATCAAGATTTTTTTGTTGTGCGGGGAAGAAAATTCCTGATGCCGGGGTTAGGGACTTTTGTGCCCAGGAGGTGAATGTTTTTTTTTACTCAAATCTAAAAACGGACACCAGAATGAGATTCGGGGTTGAATTCCGTCCTTAAAAATGGTGTTTTTCATAGTTTATGAAAATCAAGATTTATTTCGTGTCCGGGGAAGAAAATTCCTGATGCCGGGGTCAGGGATTTTTGTGCCCAGGAGGTGAAATTTTTTTATTGACTCAAATGTAAAAACGGATGCCAGAATTAGATTCGGGGTTGAATTTAGTCCTTCAAAATGGTGCTTTTCATAGCTTTTAAAAATCAAGAATTTTTTGGTGTCCTGGGAAGGAAATTCCTGATGCCGGGGGTCAGGACCTTTTGTGCCCAGGAGGTGAATGTTTTTTTTTTTACTCAAATCTAAAAACGGACACCAGAATGAGATTCGGGGTTGAATTTCATCCTTAAAAATGGTGTTTTTCATAGTTTATAAAAATTAAGATTTATTTCGTGTCCGGGGAAGAAAATTCCTGATGCCGGGGTAAGGGATTTTTGTGCCCAGGAGGTGAAATTATTTTCCACTCAAATGTAAAAACGGATGCCAGAATTAGATTTGGGGTTGAATTTCATCCTTAAAAATGGTGTTTTCATAGCTTTTAAAAATCAAGATTTTTTTGGTGTCTGGGTAAGAAAATTCCTTATGCCGATTTTTGTGCCCAGGAGGTGAAAAAAAATTTCTGACTCAAATCTAAAAACGGACACCAGAATGAGATTCGGGGTTGCTTTTTGTCCTTAAAAATGTCATTTTTCATAGCATTTAAAAATCAAGATTTTTTTGGTGTGCAGGGAAGAAAATTCCTGATGCCGGGGTCAGGGATTTTTGTGCCCAGGAGGTGAATTTTTTTCCCCACCCAAATCTAAAAACGGACACCAGAATGAGATTCGGGGTTGAATTTCATTCTCAAAAATGGTGTTTTTCATTGCTTTTAAAAATCAAGATTTTTTTGGTGTCCGGGGAAGAAAATTCCTTATCCCAGGGTCAGGGATTTTTGTGCCCAGGAGGTGAATATTTTTTTTTGACCCAAATGTAAAAACGGACTCCAGAATTAGATTTGGGGTTTAATTTCATCCTTGAAAATGGTGTTTTTCATAGATTTTAAAAATCAAGATTTTTTTGTGTCGGGGGAAGAAAATTCTTGATGTCAGGAATTTTTATGCCCAGCAGTTAAATTGTTTTTTGACCCAAATGTAAAAACGGACACCAGAATAAGATTCTTGGTTGAATTTCATTCTTAAAAATGGTGTTTTTCATAGCTTTTAAAAATCAAGAATTTTTTGGTGTCCAGGGAAGAAAATTCCTGATGCCGGGGTTAGGGACTTTTGTGCCCAGGAGGTGAATGTTTTTTTTTACTCAAATCTAAAAACGGACACCAGAATGAGATTCGGGGTTGAATTCCGTCCTTAAAAATGGTGTTTTTCATAGTTTATGAAAATCAAGATTTATTTCGTGTCCGGGGAAGAAAATTCCTGATGCCGGGGTCAGGGATTTTTGTGCCCAGGAGGTGAAATTTTTTTATTGACTCAAATGTAAAAACGGATGCCAGAATTAGATTCGGGGTTGAATTTAGTCCTTCAAAATGGTGCTTTTCATAGCTTTTAAAAATCAAGAATTTTTTGGTGTCCTGGGAAGGAAATTCCTGATGCCGGGGGTCAGGACCTTTTGTGCCCAGGAGGTGAATGTTTTTTTTTTACTCAAATCTAAAAACGGACACCAGAATGAGATTCGGGGTTGAATTTCATCCTTAAAAATGGTGTTTTTCATAGTTTATAAAAATTAAGATTTATTTCGTGTCCGGGGAAGAAAATTCCTGATGCCGGGGTAAGGGATTTTTGTGCCCAGGAGGTGAAATTATTTTCCACTCAAATGTAAAAACGGATGCCAGAATTAGATTTGGGGTTTAATTTCATGCTTAAAAATGGTGTTTTCTATAGATTTTAAAAATCAAGGTTTTTTGGTGTCCGGGGAAGAAAATTTCTGATGCCGGGGTCAGGGATTTTTGTGCCCAGGAGGTGAATTTTTCGTTGTTGACCCAAATGTAAAAACGGATGCCAGAATTACATTCGGGGTTTAATTTCACGCTTAAAAATTGTGTTTTTTATACTTTTTAAAAATCAAGCATTTTTTGGTGTCCGGGCTAGTAAATTTCTGATGCCGGGGTCAGGGATTTTTGTGCCCAGGAGGTGAATTTTTCGTTGTTGACCCAAATGTAAAAACGGATGCCAGAATTAGATTTGGGGTTGAATTTCGTCCTTCAAAATGGTGTTTTTCATAGTTTTTAAAAATGAAGATTTTTTTGGTGTCCGTGGAAGAAAATTCCTGATGCCGGAGTCAGGGATTTTTGGGCCCAGGAGGTGAATGTTTTTTTTTACTCAAATCCAAAAACGGACACCAGAATGAGATTCGGGGTTGAATTTCATCCTTAAAAATGGTGTTTTCATAGCTTTTAAAAATCAAGATTTTTTTGGTGTCTGGGTAAGAAATTCCTTATGCCGATTTTTAGCCCAGGAGGTGAAAAAAAATTTCTGACTCAAATCTAAAAACGGACACCAGAATGAGATTCGGGGTTGCTTTTTGTCCTTAAAAATCTCATTTTTCATAGCATTTAAAAATCAAGATTTTTTTGGTGTGCGGGGAAGAAAATTCCTGATGCCCAGGAGGTGAATATTTTTTTTGACCCAAATGTAAAAATGGATGCCAGAATTAGATTTGGGGTTGAATTTCGTCCTTCAATATGGTGTTTTTCATAGTTTTTAAAAATCAAGATTTTTTTGGTGTCCTGGGAAGATAATTCCTGATGCCAGGGTCAGGGATTTTTGTGCCCAGGAGGTGAATATTTTTTTTGACCCAAATGTAAAAACGGATGTCAGAATTAGATTTGGGGTTGAATTTTGTCCTTAAAAATGGTGTTTTTCGTAATTTTTAAAAATCAAGATTTTGTTGGGAAGAAAATTCCTGATGCTGGAGTCAGGGATTTTTGTGCCCAGGAAGTGAAAAAGTTTTTTTGACCCAAATCTAAAAACAGACACCAGAATGAGATTCAGGGTTGAATTTCACTCTTAAAAATGGTGTTTTTCATAGCTTTTAAAAAGCAAGATTTTTTTGTTGTCCGGGGAAGAAAATTCCTGATGCCGGGGTAAGGGATTTTTGTGCCCAGGAGGTGAAATTATTTTCCACCCAAATGTAAAAACGCACACCAGAATGAGATTCGGGGTTGAATTTCATTCTTAAAAATGGTGTTTTTCATAGTTTTAAAAATCAAGATTTTTTTGTTGTCCGGGGAAGAAAATTCCTGATGCCGGGGGTCAGGGACTTTTGTGCCCAGGAGGTGAATGTTTTTTTTTCTCAAATGTAAAAACGCACACCAGAATGAGATTCGGGGTTGAATTTCATTCTTAAAAATGGTGTTTTTCATAGTTTTAAAAATCAAGATTTTTTTGTTGTCCGGGGAAGAAAATTCCTGATGCCGGGGTAAGGGATTTTTGTGCCCAGGAGGTGAAATTTTTTTTCCACCCAAATCTAAAAACGGACACCAGAATGAGATTCGGGGTTGAATTTCATTCTTAAAAATGGTGTTTTTCATAGCTTTTAAAAATCAAGAATTTTTTGGTGTCCGAGGAAGAAAATTTCTGATGCCGGAGTCAGGGATTTTTGTGCCCAGGAGGTGAAATTATTTTCCACCCAAATGTAAAAACGGACACCAGAATGAGATTCGGGGTTGAATTTCGTCCTTAAAAAATGGTGTTTTTCATAGTTTATGAAAATCAAGATGCCGGAGTCAGGGATTTTTGTGCCCAGGAGGTGAAATTTTTTTATTGACTCAATTGTAAAAACGGACACCAGAATGAGATTCAGGGTTGAATTTCACTCTTAAAAATGGTGTTTTTCATAGCTTTTAAAAAGCAAGAATTTTTTGGTGTCTGAGGAAGAAAATTCCTGATGCCGGAGTCAGGCATTTTTGTGCCCAGGAGGTGAAATTATTTTCCACCCAAATGTAAAAACGCACACCAGAATGAGATTCGGGGTTGAATTTCATTCTTAAAAATGGTGTTTTTCATAGTTTTAAAAATCAAGAATTTTTTGTTGTCCCGGGAAGAAAATTCCTGATGCCGGAGTCAGGGATTTTTGTGCCCAGGAGGTGAATGTTTATTTTTACTCAAATCTAAAAACGGACACCAGAATGAGATTCGGGGTTGCTTTTTGTCCTTAAAAATGTCATTTTTCATAGCATTTAAAAATTAAGATTTTTTTGGTGTGCGGGGAAGAAAATTCCTGATTCCGGGGTCAGAGATTTTTGTGCCCAGGAGGTGAATTTTTTTTCCCACCTAAATCTATAAACGGACACCAGAATGAGATTCGGGGTTGAATTTCTTCCTTAAAAATGGTGTTTATCATAATTTTTAAAAATCAAGATTTTGTTGGGAAGAAAATTCCTGATGCCGGAGTCAGGGATTTTTGTGCCCAGGAGGTGAAATTTTTTTCCACCCAAATGTAAAAACGCACACTAGAATGAGATTCGGGGTTGGATTTCATTCTTAAAAATGGTGTTTTTCATAGCTTTTAAATATTAAGAATTTTTTGGTGTCCGGGGAAGAAAATTCCTAATGCCGAAGGCAAGGCAAGGCAAGGCAAAGCAAGGCAAGGCAAGGCAAATTTCAAATTTCAAATTTCTTTTTTTTTTTTATTGAAAAGTTTTATAAAATACAATTTTCCTTTAAAAAAAACCCCCTTCCCCCTCCCTCCTCCCCTCCCTACCTCCCCCCTATCTCCCCCCCTCCCCCTCCCCCTCCTCCCTCCCCTACCTCCCCCCCTCCACTTCCCCTCCTCCCCCCTCCCCCCCCTGACTTCCCAGAGCAAAATACAAGGTATATATCTAAAAGGCAATCATAAACAATCATATACTAACAATTATAAACTCTAAAATCCATCACTCTCTAGCTTGTATATAGTAAACCAATCCTTAATAATACTAAATATATATAAAAAACTAAAATAAAAGAAAACTAGCATCATTCCCATCTATGTTCTTCCACAATTCACTATTACCTTAACATATTCTCATTTGCACATTAATAAATAGTTCTTACACAAATTAACCCACATTAACCCACAAAACTTTCTTCCTCTTCCTCTGTAGTAAGTTGTCCATTAATTCCAAATTAAAAAAAAAATCTATTACCATACATAGCATCCCAAAACTTTTTTTTTTTTTATTAAAAACACAACTACCACTTAACTATAAATATTTTGTGGAAGTTCCATAGATTTCTACTGGTCTTATTTTTTTTCCTTTTTTGAGCGTTTTAAGGCAGCACGCGTCACCCTCTGTTCTCTAAGATCATCCAAAAGAGTTGCAGCTTGAACTCCTCCTGTACCCTTCTCGTCTATCTGTGCATCTTCATCCTCTTGATGTTCTCCTTCTCCAGATCCCTCTGCAGCTTCCAGAAGTGTTGATGGGGTTACTTTCAAGACATTATTATAAAAATCATGCGCTTGCTTCACATTACTCAAACAGTACCTTTTGCCATCATACATGAAGCTCAACCCAGCTGGGATCTCCCATCTGAACCTTATATCTCTTTGCTTGAGCTCTTGCACAAGAAATATAAAATCCTTCCTTCTCTTTAAAATCTTTGGAGGAATTTCTTTTAGAACCAAAACTTGTTGACCAGCAATCACAACTTTGGTATCGTAGGCAGCTTGTATAACTTCATCTCTAATTTCCCTTTTTACAAAATAAACCACCACATCTCTAGGCAACTTTCTCTGTTTAGCAATCCACGAATTCACACGAAACACTTTGTCCATACCTTGTTTTAATTCAGATGCTGGATGGTTCAATACTCCCTCAAAAGCCTCAGAAACCAGCTGCTTTAAATCTTCCTTAATATTCTCTTTTAGGCCTCTAATTCTCACAGCAAACTGCATCTGGTAAAATTGGGCCAAGCTCTGTTCACTGTCGATTTTGTCTTTTAAATCTTCAATTTCCAATACTTTTGCTTCTAATAAAGCATTCTTTTGAATCAAATCTTGCACTTGATCATCCAGCACCTCCACACATTTAGCAACTTTTTGCACTGAGGACAAAATGTCTACCTTCATTTCTCTAAGTTTCTGTTCCATCCTTTCTTCCATTCTCTGCTCCAATTTCTCCAATTTCTCCTCCATCTGTAGAAATTTAACACCCATTGACTCCAAAATTAACTGGGTATGTTTTTCAAGATCCTTCGATGTCAATACATCAGGAGAATGCAACGCCTGCAGCAATGATTGTTGTTGCACCGGAGAATTTCCAGCACTCCGAAAAGTTCTAGGGGGAGGTTTAGCCGCCATCTTTTACTTACAATTGTGACGCACTTTCACTTTAAGTTTTAAGCAAAGTCCATCAAGCTTGAGAGTAAAATAAAATCTTCTTCATCTCTTCATCTTTCCCTCTTGTACTGCTCTGCCTGCTCTTTCCCTTTCATAGTCTCTCCTTCAAGCAGGGATGGTCGCAGACGCCTGGCTCTGCTCCATGAAGTCCGGAGCAGAGACGCTAGCCAGCTGGGAGCAGCCCAGGCTACGGGGGAGTTCAATCCTTCAGCCGCCCAAGCTCCAAGCTCAGGCGGCCCCGGAGAACTCAACCCCCACCTGGGGGCTCACCCCCTCCTCTTCTCCCGAGGAGGGGGCTTCAGATTCGCCCGAACAGCTGATCGGCGCTGTTTCGGGCGAAAAAACACCAGCTGAGCCGCGGGCAGCCCGGGAAGGCTCCCTCCGTCGCCGCGGAGCCACCGGAAGTTCAAATTTCAAATTTCAAATTTCAAATTTCAAATTTCAAATTTCAAATTTCAAATTTCAAATTTCAAATTTCAAATTTCAAATTTCAAATTTCAAATTTCAAATTATTTCAAATTTCAAATTTCAAATTTCATTAATTTTATTTAATTTAATTTAAAATCCCTCAGTCCAGGCCAGACAATTCAAACAACCAGGTTTTTAAGTCCCGGCGATTTTTGTGCCCAGGAGGTGAATTTTTTTTTCAACCCAAATGTATAAATAGACACCAGAATGAGATTCGGGGTTGAATTTCGTCCTTCAAAATGGTGTTTTTCATAGATTTTAAATTCAAGATTTTTTTGGTGTGCGGGGAAGAAAATTCCTGATGCCGGAGTCAGGGATTTTTGTGCCCAGGAGGTGAATGTTTTTTTTTACTCAAATCTAAAAACGGACACCAGAATGAGATTCGGGGTTGAATTTCATCCTTAAAAATGGTGTTTTCATAGCTTTTAAAAATCAAGATTTTTTTTGGTGTCTGGGTAAGAAAATTCCTTATGCTGATTTTTGTGCCCAGGAGGTGAAAAAAAATTTCTGACTCAAATCTAAAAACGGACACCAGAATGAGATTCGGGGTTGCTTTTTGTCCTTAAAAATGTCATTTTTCATAGCATTTAAAAATCAAGATTTTTTTGGTGTGCGGGGAAGAAAATTCCTGATGCCGGGGTCAGGGATTTTTGTGCCCAGGAGGTGAAATTTTTTCCCCACCCAAATCTAAAAACGGACACCAGAATGAGATTCGTGGTTGAATTTCATTCTCAAAAATGGTGTTTTTCATTGCTTTTAAAAATCAAGATTTTTGTGGTGTCCGGGGAAGAAAATTCCTGATGCCAGGGTCAGGGATTTTTGTGCCCAGGAGGTGAATAATTTTTTTGACCCAAATGTAAAAACGGATGCCAGAATTAGATTTGGGGTTGAATTTCGTCCTTCAAAATGGTGTTTTTCATAGTTTTTAAAAATGAAGATTTTTTTGGTGTCAGGGGAAGATAATTCCTGATGCCGGAGTCAGGGATTTTTGGGCCCAGGAGGTGAAATTTTTTTTTTTGACTCAAATGTAAAAACAGACACCCGAATAGATTCAGGGTTGAATTTTGTACTTAAAAATTGTGTTTTTCATAATTTTTAAAAATCAAGATTTTGTTGGGAAGAAAATTCCTGATGCCGGAGTGAGGGATTTTTGTGCCCAGGAGGTGAAATTTTTTTTCCACCTAAATCTATAAACGGACACCGGAATGAGATTCGGGGTTGAATTTCGTGCTTAAAAATGGTGTTTTTCATAGCTTTTAAAAATCAAGATTTTTTAGGTGTCCGGGGAAGAAAATTCCTGATGCCGGGGTCAGAGAGTTTTGTGCCCAGGAGGTGAATTTTTTTTCCACACCCAAATCTATAAACAGACACCGGAATGAGATTCGGGGTTGAATTTCATGCTTAAAAATGGTGTTTTTCATAGCTTTTAAAAATCAAGAATTTTTTGGTGTCCGGGGAAGAAAATTCCTGATGCCGGAGTCAGGGATTTTTGTGCCCAGGAGGTGAATGTTTATTTTTACTCAAATCTAAAAACGGACACCAGAATGAGATTCGGGGTTGCTTTTTGTCCTTAAAAATGTCATTTTTCATAGCATTTAAAAATCAAGATTTTTTTGGTGTGCGGGGAAGAAAATTCCTGATGCCGGGGTCAGGGATTTTTGTGCCCAGGAGGTGAATTTTTTTTTCCCACCCAAATCTATAAACGGACGCCGGAATGAGATTCGGGGTTGAATTTTGTGCTTAAAAATGGTGTTTTTCATAGCTTTTAAAAATCAAGAATTTTTTGGTGTCCGGGGAAGAAAATTCCTGATGCCGGAGTCAGGGACTTTTGTGCCCAGGAGGTGAAATTATTTTCCACTCAAATGTAAAAACGGACGCCAGAATTAGATTTGGGGTTTAATTTCATGCTTAAAAATGGTGTTTTCTATAGATATTAAAAATCAAGGTTTTTTGGTGTCCGGGGAAGAAAATTCCTGATGCCGGGGTGAGGGATTTTTGTGCCCAGGAGGTGAATTTTTCGTTTTTGACCCAAATGTAAAAACGGATGCCAGAATTACATTCGGGGTTTAATTTCACGCTTAAAAATTGTGTTTTTTATACTTTTTAAAAATCAAGCATTTTTTGGTGTCCGGGCTAGTAAATTTCTGATGCCGGGGTCAGGGATTTTTGTGCCCAGGAGGTGAATTTTTCGTTGTTGACCCAAATGTAAAAACGGATGCCAGAATTACATTCGGGGTTGAATTTCACGCTTAAAAATGGTGTTTTTTATAGTTTTTAAAAATCAAGAATTTTTTGTTGTCCGTGAAAGAAAATTACTGATGCCGGGGTCAGGGATTTCATTTGCCTAGGAGGTGAACATTATTTTTTTGACTCAAATGTAAAAACGGACGCCAGAATTAGATTTGGGGTTTAATGTCATGCTTAAAAATGGTGTTTTCTATATTTTTTAAAAATCAAGGTTTTTTGGTGTCCGGGGAAGAAAATTCCTGATGCCGGGGTGAGGGATTTTTGTGCCCAGGAGGTGAATATTTCGTTGTTGACCCAAATGTAAAAACAGATGCCAGAATTACATTCGGGGTTTAATTTCACGCTTAAAAATGGTGTTTTTTATACTTTTTAAAAATCAAGCATTTTTTGGTGTCCGGGCAAGTAAATTTTTGATGCCGGGGTCAGGGATTTTTGTGCCCAGGGGGTGAAATTTTTTTTTGACCCAAATGTAAAAATGGACACTAGAATTAGTTTCGGGGTTGAATTTCATCCTTAAAAATGGTGCTTTTTATAGTTTTTAAAAATCAAGAATTTTTTTGGTGTCCGGGCAAGAAAATTCCTGATGCCAGAGTCAGGGATTTTTGTGCCCAGGAGGTGAAAAAGATTTTTTGACACAAATGTAAAAACTGAGGCCAGTATGAGATTCGGGGTTGAATTTCATCCTTAGAAATGGTGTTTTTTATAGATTTTAAAAATCAAGATTTTTTTGTGTCCAGGGAAGAAAATTCGTGATGCCGGGGTCAGGGATTTTTGTGCCCAGGAGGTAAATTTTTTTTGACCCAAATGTAAAAACAGACACCAGAATTAGATTCGAGTTTTAATTTCATCCTTAAAAATGGTTTTTTTCATAGATTTTAAATATCAAGAATTTTTTGGTGTCCAGGAAAGAAAATTCGTGATGCCGGGGTCAGGGATTTTTGTGCCCAGGAGGTGAATTTTTTTTTTGACCCAAATGTAAAAATGGACACCAGAATTACATTCGGGGTTGAATTTCACGCTTAAAAATGGTGTTTTTTATAGTTTTTAAAAATCAAGAATTTTTTGGTGTCCGGGAAAGAAAATTACTGATGCCGGGGTCAGGGATTTTATTTGCCTAAGAGGTGAACATTTTTTTTTTACTCAAATGTAAAAACGGACGCCAGAATTAAATTTGGGGTTTAATTTCATGCTTAAAAATGGTGTTTTCTATAGATTTTAAAAATCAAGGTTTTTTGGTGTCCGGGGAAGAAAATTCCTGATGCCGGGATGAGGGATATTTGTGCCCAGGAGGTGAATTTTTCGTTGTTCACCCAAATGTAAAAACGGATGCCAGAATTACATTCGGGGTTTAATTTCACGCTTAAAAATTGTGTTTTTTATACTTTTTAAAAATCAAGCATTTTTTGGTGTCCGGGCTAGTAAATTTCTGATGCCGGGGTCAGGGATTTTTGTGCCCAGGAGGTGAATTTTTCGTTGTTGACCCAAATGTAAAAACGGATGCCAGAATTACATTCGGGGTTGAATTTCACGCTTAAAAATGGTGTTTTTTATAGTTTTTAAAAATCAAGAATTTTTTGTTGTCCGGGAAAGAAAATTACTGATGCCGGGGTCAGGGATTTTTGTGCCCAGGAGGTGAAATTTTTTTCCCACCCAAATCTAAAAATGGACACCAGAATGAGATTCAGGGTTGAATTTCATTCTCAAAAATGGTGTTTTTCATTGCTTTTAAAAATTAAGAATTTTTTGGTGTCCGGGGAAGGAAATTCCTGATGCCGGAGTCAGGGATTTTTGTGCCCAGGAGGTGAAATTTTTTTTTCCACCCAAATGTAAAAACGGACACCAGAATGAGATTCAGGGTTGAATTTCATTCTCAAAAATGGTGTTTTTCATTGCTTTTAAAAATTAAGAATTTTTTGGTGTCCGGGGAAGAAAATTCCTAATGCCGAAGGCAAGGCAAGGCAAGGCAAAGCAAGGCAAGGCAAGGCAAATTTCATATTTCAAATTTCAAATTTCAAATTTCAAATTTCAAATTTCAAATTTCAAATTTCTTTAATTTTATTTAATTTAATTTAAAATCCCAAAGTCCAGGCCAGACAATTCAAAAAACCAGGTTTTTAAGTCCCGGCGATTTTTGTGCCCAGGAGGTGAAATTTTTTTTCCACCCAAATGTATAAATAGACACCAGAATGCGATTCGGGGTTGAATTTCGTCCATCAAAATGGTGTTTTTCATAGATTTTAAATTCAAGATTTTTTTGGTGTGCGGGGAAGAAAATTCCTGATGCCGGAGTCAGGGACTTTTGTGCCCAGGAGGTGAAATTATTTTCCACCCAAATGTAAAAACGCACACCAGAATGAAATTCGGGCTTGAATTTCATTCTTAAAAATGATGTTTTTCATAGCTTTTAAAAATCAAGAATTTTTTGGTGTCCGGGGAAGAAAATTCCTGATGTCGGAGTCAGGGATTTTTGTGCCCAGGAGGTGAAATTTTTTTTTCCACCCAAATGTCAAAACGCACACTAGAATGAGATTCGGGGTTGAATTTCATTCTTAAAAATGGTGTTTTACATAGCTTTTAAAAATTAAGAATTTTTTGGTGTCCGGGGAAGAAAATTCCTAAAGCCGAAGGCAAGGCAAGGCAAGGCAAGGCAAAGCAAGGCAAGGCAAGGAAAATTTCAAATTTCAAATTTCAAATTTCAAATTTCAAATTTCAAATTTCAAATTTCAAATTTCAAATTTCAAATTTCTTTAATTATATTTAATTTAATTTAAAATCCCAAACTCCAGGCCAGACAATTCAAAAAACCAGGTTTTTAAGTCCCGGCGATTTTTGTGCCCAGGAGGTGAAATTATATTCCACCCAAATGTAAAAACGCACACCAGAATGAAATTCGGACTTGAATTTCATTCTTAAAAATGATGTTTTTCATAGCTTTTAAAAATCAAGAATTTTTTGGTGTCCGGGGAAGAAAATTCCTGATGTCGGAGTCAGGGATTTTTGTGCCCAGGAGGTGAAATTTTTTTTCCCACCCAAATGTAAAAACGGACACCAGAATGAGATTCGGGGTTGAATTTCTTCCTTAAAAATGGTGTTTATCATAATTTTTAAAAATCAAAATTTTGTTGGGAAGAAAATTCCTGATGCCGGAGTCAGGGATTTTTGTGCCCAGGAGGTGAAATTTTTTTCCACCCAAATGTCAAAACGCACACTAGAATGAGATTCGGGGTTGAATTTCATTCTTAAAAATGGTGTTTTACATAGCTTTTAAAAATTAAGAATTTTTTGGTGTCCGGGGAAGAAAATTCCTAATGCCGAAGGCAAGGCAAGGCAAGGCAAGGCAAAGCAAGGCAAGGCAAATTTCAAATTTCAAATTTCAAATTTCAAATTTCAAATTTCAAATTTCAAATTTCAAATTTCAAATTTCAAATTTCAAATTTCAAATTTCAAATTTCAAATTTCAAATTTCAAATTTCAAATTTCAAATTTCAAATTTCAAATTTCAAATTTCAAATTTCAAATTTCAAATTTCAAATTTCAAATTTCAAATTTCAAATTTCAAATTCAAATTATTTCAAATTTCAAATTTCAAATTTCAAATTTCAAATTTCAAATTTCTTTAATTTTATTTAATTTAATTTAAAATCCCTCAGTCCAGGCCAGACAATTCAAACAACCAGGTTTTTAAGTCCCGGCGATTTTTGTGCCCAGGAGGTGAAGTTTTTTTTCAACCCAAATGTATAAATAGACACCAGAATGAGATTCGGGGTTGAATTTCATCCTTCAAAATGGTGTTTTTAATAGATTTTAAATTCAAGATTTTTTTGGTGTGCAGGGAAGAAAATTAATGATGCCGGAGTCAGGGATTTTTGTGCCCAGGAGGTGAATGTTTTTTTTTACGAAAATCTAAAAACGGACACCAGAATGAGATTCGGGGTTGAATTTCATCCTTAAAAATGGTGTTTTCATAGCTTTTAAAAATCAAGATTTTTTTGGTGTCTGGGTAAGAAAATTCCTTATGCCGATTTTTGTGCCCAGGAGGTGAAAAAAAATTTCTGACTCAAATCTAAAAACGGACACCAGAATGAGATTCGGGGTTGCTTTTTGTCCTTAAAAATGTCATTTTTCATAGCATTTAAAAATCAAGATTTTTTTGGTGTGCGGGGAAGAAAATTCCTGATGCCGGGGTCAGGGATTTTTGTGCCCAGGAGGTGAAATTTTTTTCCCACCCAAATCTAAAAACAGACACCAGAATGAGATTCGGGGTTGAATTTCATTCTCAAAAATGGTGTTTTTCATTGCTTTTAAAAATCAAGATTTTTTTGGTGTCCGGGGAAGAAAATTCCTTATGCCAGGGTCAGGGATTTTTGTGCCCAGGAGGTGAATATTTTTTTTGACCCAAATGTAAAAACGGATGCCAGAATTAGATTTGCGGTTGAATTTCGTCCTTCATAATGGTGTTTTTAATAGTTTTTAAAAATAAAGATTTTTTTGGTGTCAGGGGAAGATAATTCCTGATGCCGGGGTCAGGGATTTTTGTGCCCAGGAGGTGAAAAAATTTTTTCCACCCAAATCTATAAACGGACACCAGAATGAGATTCGGGGTTGCTTTTTGTCCTTAAAAATGTCACTTTTCATAGCATTTAAAAATCAAGATTTTTTTGTTGTGCGGGGAAGAAAATTCCTGATGCCGGGGTCAGGGATTTTTGTGCCCAGGAGGTGAAATTTTTCCCCACCCAAATCTAAAAACGGACACCAGAATGTGATTCGGGGTTGAATTTCATTCTCAAAAATGGTGTTTTTCATTGCTTTTAAAAATCAAGATTTTTGTGGTGTCCGGGGAAGAAAATTCCTGATGCCAGGGTCAGGGATTTTTGTGCCCAGGAGGTGAATAATTTTTTTGACCCAAATGTAAAAACGGATGCCAGAATTAGATTTGGGGTTGAATTTCGTCCTTCAAAATGGTGTTTTTCATAGTTTTTAAAAATGAAGATTTTTTTGGTGTCAGGGGAAGATAATTCCTGATGCCGGAGTCAGGGATTTTTGGGCCCAGGAGGTGAAATTTTTTTTTTTGACTCAAATGTAAAAACAGACACCCGAATAGATTCAGGGTTGAATTTTGTACTTAAAAATTGTGTTTTTCATAATTTTTAAAAATCAAGATTTTGTTGGGAAGAAAATTCCTGATGCCGGAGTGAGGGATTTTTGTGCCCAGGAGGTGAAATTTTTTTTCCACCTAAATCTATAAACGGACACCGGAATGAGATTCGGGGTTGAATTTCGTGCTTAAAAATGGTGTTTTTCATAGCTTTTAAAAATCAAGATTTTTTACGTGTCCGGGAAGAAAATTCCTGATGCCGGAGTCAGGGATTTTTGTGCCCAGGAGGTGAATGTTTTTTTTTACTCAAATCTAAAAACGGACACCAGAATGAGATTCGGGGTTGAATTTCATCCTTAAAAATGGTGTTTTCATAGCTTTTAAAAATCAAGATTTTTTTGGTGTCTGGGTAAGAAAATTCCTTATGCCGATTTTTGTGCCCAGGAGGTGAAAAAAAATTTCTGACTCAAATCTAAAAACGGACACCAGAATGAGATTCGGGGTTGCTTTTTGTCCTTAAAAATGTCATTTTTCATAGCATTTAAAAATCAAGATTTTTTTGGTGTGCGGGGAAGAAAATTCCTGATGCCGGGGTCAGGGATTTTTGTGCCCAGGAGGTGAAATTTTTTTCCCACCCAAATCTAAAAACGGACACCAGAATGAGATTCGGGGTTGAATTTCATTCTCAAAAATGGTGTTTTTCATTGCTTTTAAAAATCAAGATTTTTTTGGTGTCCGGGGAAGAAAATTCCTTATGCCAGGGTCAGGGATTTTTGTGCCCAGGAGGTGAATATTTTTTTTGACCCAAATGTAAAAACGGATGCCAGAATTAGATTTGCGGTTGAATTTCGTCCTTCATAATGGTGTTTTTCATAGTTTTTAAAAATAAAGATTTTTTTGGTGTCAGGGGAAGATAATTCCTGATGCCGGGGTCAGGGATTTTTGTGCCCAGGAGGTGAAAAAAATTTTTCCACCCAAATCTATAAACGGACACCAGAATGAGATTCGAGGTTGCTTTTTGTCCTTAAAAATGTCATTTTTCATAGCATTTAAAAATCAAGATTTTTTTGGTGTGCGGGGAAGAAAATTCCTGATGCCGGGGTCAGGGATTTTTGTGCCCAGGAGGTGAAATTTTTCCCCACCCAAATCTAAAAACGGACACCAGAATGTGATTCGGGGTTGAATTTCATTCTCAAAAATGGTGTTTTTCATTGCTTTTAAAAATCAAGATTTTTGTGGTGTCCGGGGAAGAAAATTCCTGATGCCAGGGTCAGGGATTTTTGTGCCCAGGAGGTGAATAATTTTTTTGACCCAAATGTAAAAACGGATGCCAGAATTAGATTTGGGGTTGAATTTCGTCCTTCAAAATGGTGTTTTTCATAGTTTTTAAAAATGAAGATTTTTTTGGTGTCAGGGGAAGATAATTCCTGATGCCGGAGTCAGGGATTTTTGGGCCCAGGAGGTGAAATTTTTTTTTTTTGACTCAAATGTAAAAACAGACACCCGAATAGATTCAGGGTTGAATTTTGTACTTAAAAATTGTGTTTTTCATAATTTTTAAAAATCAAGATTTTGTTGGGAAGAAAATTCCTGATGCCGGAGTGAGGGATTTTTTTGCCCAGGAGGTGAAAATTTTTTTCCACCTAAATCTATAAACGGACACCGGAATGAGATTCGGGGTTGAATTTCGTGCTTAAAAATGGTGTTTTTCATAGCTTTTAAAAATCAAGATTTTTTAGGTGTCCGGGGAAGAAAATTCCTGATGCCGGAGTCAGGGATTTTTGTGCCCAGGAGGTGAATGTTTATTTTTACTCAAATCTAAAAACGGACACCAGAATGAGATTCGGGGTTGCTTTTTGTCCTTAAAAATGTCATTTTTCATAGCATTTAAAAATTAAGATTTTTTTGGTGTGCGGGGAAGAAAATTCCTGATGCCGGGGTCAGAGATTTTTGTGCCCAGGAGGTGAATTTTTTTTTCCACCCAAATGTAAAAACGCACACTAGAATGAGATTCGGGGTTGGATTTCATTCTTAAAAATGGTGTTTTTCATAGCTTTTAAATATTAAGAATTTTTTGGTGTCCGGGGAAGAAAATTCCTAATGCCGAAGGCAAGGCAAGGCAAGGCAAAGCAAGGCAAGGCAAGGCAAATTTCAAATTTCAAATTTCAAATTTCAAATTTCAAATTTCAAATTTCAAATTTCAAATTTCAAATTTCAAATTTCAAATTTCAAATTTCAAATTTCAAATTTCAAATTTCAAATTTCAAATTTCAAATTTCAAATTTCAAATTTCAAATTTCAAATTTCAAATTTCAAATTTCAAATTTCAAATTTCAAATTTCAAATTTCAAATTATTTCAAATTTCAAATTTCAAATTTCATTAATTTTATTTAATTTAATTTAAAATCCCTCAGTCCAGGCCAGACAATTCAAACAACCAGGTTTTTAAGTCCCGGCGATTTTTGTGCCCAGGAGGTGAATTTTTTTTTCAACCCAAATGTATAAATAGACACCAGAATGAGATTCGGGGTTGAATTTCGTCCTTCAAAATGGTGTTTTTCATAAATTTTAAATTCAAGATTTTTTTGGTGTGCGGGGAAGATAATTCCTGATGCCGGAGTCAGGGATTTTTGTGCCCAGGAGGTGAATGTTTTTTTTTTACTCAAATCTAAAAACGGACACCAGAATGAGATTCGGGGTTGAATTTCATCCTTAAAAATGGTGTTTTCATAGCTTTTAAAAATCAAGATTTTTTTGGTGTCTGGGTAAGAAAATTCCTTATGCTGATTTTTGTGCCCAGGAGGTGAAAAAAAATTTCTGACTCAAATCTTAAAACGGACACCAGAATGAGATTCGGGGTTGCTTTTTGTCCTTAAAAATGTCATTTTTCATAGCATTTAAAAATCAAGATTTTTTTGGTGTGCGGGGAAGAAAATTCCTGATGCCGGGGTCAGGGATTTTTGTGCCCAGGAGGTGAAATTTTTTTCCCACCCAAATCTAAAAACGGACACCAGAATGAGATTCGGGGTTGAATTTCATTCTCAAAAATGGTGTTTTTCATTGCTTTTAAAAATCAAGATTTTTGTGGTGTCCGGGGAAGAAAATTCCTGATGCCAGGGTCAGGGATTTTTGTGCCCAGGAGGTGAATAATTTTTTTGACCCAAATGTAAAAACGGATGCCAGAATTAGATTTGGGGTTGAATTTCGTCCTTCAAAATGGTGTTTTTCATAGTTTTTAAAAATGAAGATTTTTTTGGTGTCAGGGGAAGATAATTCCTGATGCCGGAGTCAGGGATTTTTGGGCCCAGGAGGTGAAATTTTTTTTTTTGACTCAAATGTAAAAACAGACACCCGAATAGATTCAGGGTTGAATTTTGTACTTAAAAATTGTGTTTTTCATAATTTTTAAAAATCAAGATTTTGTTGGGAAGAAAATTCCTGATGCTGGAGTGAGGGATTTTTGTGCCCAGGAGGTGAAATTTTTTTTTCCACCTAAATCTATAAACGGACACCGGAATGAGATTCGGGGTTGAATTTCGTGCTTAAAAATGGTGTTTTTCATAGCTTTTAAAAATCAAGATTTTTTAGGTGTCCGGGGAAGAAAATTCCTGATTCCGGGGTCAGAGAGTTTTGTGCCCAGGAGGTGAATTTTTTTTCCACACCCAAATCTATAAACAGACGCCGGAATGAGATTCGGGGTTGAATTTCATGCTTAAAAATGGTGTTTTTCATAGCTTTTAAAAATCAAGAATTTTTTGGTGTCCGGGGAAGAAAATTCCTGATGCCGGAGTCAGGGATTTTTGTGCCCAGGAGGTGAATGTTTATTTTTACTCAAATCTAAAAACGGACACCAGAATGAGATTCGGGGTTGCTTTTTGTCCTTAAAAATGTCATTTTTCATAGCATTTAAAAATCAAGATTTTTTTGGTGTGCGGGGAACAAAATTCCTGATGCCGGGGTCAGGGATTTTTGTGCCCAGGAGGTGAATTTTTTTTCCCCACCCAAATCTATAAACGGACGCCGGAATGAGATTCGGGGTTGAATTTCGTGCTTAAAAATGGTGTTTTTCATAGCTTTTAAAAATCAAGAATTTTTTGGTGTCCGGGGAAGAAAATTCCTGATGCCGGGGTGAGGGATTTTTGTGCCCAGGAGGTGAATTTTTCGTTGTTGACCCAAATGTAAAAACGGATGCCAGAATTACATTCGGGGTTTAATTTCACGCTTAAAAATTGTGTTTTTTATACTTTTTAAAAATCAAGCATTTTTTGGTGTCCGGGCTAGTAAATTTCTGATGCCGGGGTCAGGGATTTTTGTGCCCAGGAGGTGAATTTTTCGTTGTTGACCCAAATGTAAAAACGGATGCCAGAATTACATTTGGGGTTGAATTTCACGCTTAAAAATGGTGTTTTTTATAGTTTTTAAAAATCAAGAATTTTTTGTTGTCCGTGAAAGAAAATTACTGATGCCGGGGTCAGGGATTTCATTTGCCTAGGAGGTGAACATTATTTTTTTGACTCAAATGTAAAAACGGACGCCAGAATTAGATTTGGGGTTTAATTTCATGCTTAAAAATGGTGTTTTCTATATTTTTTAAAAATCAAGGTTTTTTGGTGTCCGGGGAAGAAAATTCCTGATGCCGGGTTGAGGGATTTTTGTGCCCAGGAGGTGAATTTTTCGTTGTTGACCCAAATGTAAAAACGGATGCCAGAATTACATTCGGGGTTTAATTTCACGCTTAAAAATTGTGTTTTTTATACTTTTTAAAAATCAAGAATTTTTTGGTTTCCGGGCTAGTAAATTTCTGATGCCGGGGTCAGGGATTTTTGTGCCCAAGAGGTGAATTTTTTTTTGACCCAAATG
Source organism: Vipera ursinii (assembly GCF_947247035.1). Taxonomy (NCBI): domain Eukaryota; kingdom Metazoa; phylum Chordata; class Lepidosauria; order Squamata; family Viperidae; genus Vipera; species Vipera ursinii. The sequence goes on along the minus strand of NC_139513.1, from coordinate 163,513,688 downwards.
TAAAAATGGACACCAGAATTACATTCGGGGTTTAATTTCACGCTTAAAAATGGTGTTTTTTATACTTTTTAAAAATCAAGCATTTTTTGGTGTCCGGGCAAGTAAATTTGTGATGCCGGGGTCAGGGATTTTTGTGCCCAGGAGGTGAAAAAGATTTTTTGACACAAATGTAAAAACCGAGTTCAGTATGAGATTCGGGGTTGAATTTCATCCTTAGAAATGGAGTTTTTTTATAGATTTTAAAAATCAAGATTTTTTGTGTCCAGGGAAGAAAATTCGTGATGCCGGGGTCAGGGATTTTTGTGCCCAGGAGGTAAATTTTTTTTGACCCAAATGTAAAAACAGACACCAGAATTAGATTCGAGTTTTAATTTCATCCTTAAAAATGGTTTTTTTCATAGATTTTAAAAATCAAGATTTTTTGATGTCCGGGGAAGATAATTCGTGATGCCGGGGTCAGGGATTTTTGTGCCCAGGAGGTAAAATTTTTTTTTGACACAAATGTAAAAACCGAGGCCAGTATGAGATTCGGGGTTGAATTTAATCCTTAAAAATCTTTTTTTTCATAGATTTTAAAAACCAAGATTTTTTGGTGTCCGGGGAAGAAAATTCCTGATGCCGGAGTCAGGGATTTTTGTGCCCAGGGGGTGAAATTTTTTTTTTGACCCAAATGTAAAAATGGACACCAGAATTACATTCGGGGTTGAATTTCACGCTTAAAAATGGTGTTTTTTATAGTTTTTAAAAATCAAGAATTTTTTGTTGTCCGGGAAAGAAAATTACTGATGCCGGGGTCAGGGATTTTATTTGCCTAGGAGGTGAACATTTTTTTTTTGACTCAAATGTAAAAACGGACGCCAGAATTAGATTTGGGGTTTAATTTCATGCTTAAAAATGGTGTTTTCTATAGATTTTAAAAATCAAGGTTTTTTGGTGTCCGGGGAAGAAAATTCCTGATGCCGGGGTGAGGGATTTTTGTGCCCAGGAGGTGAATATTTCGTTGTTGACCCAAATGTAAAAACGGATGCCAGAATTACATTCGGGGTTTAATTTCACGCTTAAAAATGGTGTTTTTTATACTTTTTAAAAATCAAGCATTTTTTGGTGTCCGGGCTAGTAAATTTCTGATGCCGGGGTCAGGGATTTTTGTGCCCAGGAGGTGAAAAAGATTTTTTGACACAAATGTAAAAACCGAGTCCAGTATGAGATTCGGGGTTGAATTTCATCCTTAGAAATGGTGTTTTTTATACTTGTTAAAAATCAAGCATTTTTTGGTGTCCGGGCAAGTAAATTTCTGATTTCGGAGTCAGGGATTTTTGTGCCCAGGAGGTGACATTTTTTTTGACCCAAATGTAAAAACGGATGCCAGAATTACATTCGGGGTTGAATTTCACGCTTAAAAATGGTGTTTTTTATAGTTTTTAAAAATCAAGCATTTTTTGGTGTCCGGGGAAGAAAATTCCTGTTGCCGGGTTCAGGGATTTTTGTGCCCAGCGGGTGAAAAATTTTTTTTGACCCAAATGTAAAAATGGACGCCAGAATTAGATTCGGGGTTGAATTTCACCCTTGAAAATGGTGTTTTTCATAGATTTTAAAAATCAAGATTTTTTTGGTGTCAGGGGAAGAAAATTCATGATGCCAGGGTCAGGGATTTTTGTGCCCAGGAGTTGAATTTTTTTTTGTTGACCCAAATGTAAAAACGGATGCCAGAATTACATTCGGGGTTTAATTTCACGCTTAAAAATGGTGTTTTTTATACTTTTTAAAAATCAAGCATTTTTTGGTGTCCGGGCAAGTAAATTTGTGATGCCGGGGTCAGGGATTTTTGTGCCCAGGAGGTGAAAAAGATTTTTTGACACAAATGTAAAAACCGAGTTCAGTATGAGATTCGGGGTTGAATTTCATCCTTAGAAATGGAGTTTTTTTATAGATTTTAAAAATCAAGATTTTTTTGTGTCCAGGGAAGAAAATTCGTGATGCCGGGGTCAGGGATTTTTGTGCCCAGGAGGTAAATTTTTTTTGACCCAAATGTAAAAACAGACACCAGAATTAGATTCGAGTTTTAATTTCATCCTTAAAAATGGTTTTTTTCATAGATTTTAAAAATCAAGATTTTTTGATGTCCGGGGAAGATAATTCGTGATGCCGGGGTCAGGGATTTTTGTGCCCAGGAGGTAAATTTTTTTTTTGACACAAATGTAAAAACCGAGGCCAGTATGAGATTCGGGGTTGAATTTAATCCTTAAAAATCTTTTTTTTCATAGATTTTAAAAACCAAGATTTTTTGGTGTCCGGGGAAGAAAATTCCTGATGCCGGAGTCAGGGATTTTTGTGCCCAGGGGGTGAAATTTTTTTTTTGACCCAAATGTAAAAATGGACACCAGAATTACATTCGGGGTTGAATTTCACGCTTAAAAATGGTGTTTTTTATAGTTTTTAAAAATCAAGAATTTTTTGTTGTCCGGGAAAGAAAATTACTGATGCCGGGGTCAGGGATTTTATTTGCCTAGGAGGTGAACATTTTTTTTTTGACTCAAATGTAAAAACGGACGCCAGAATTAGATTTGGGGTTTAATTTCATGCTTAAAAATGGTGTTTTCTATAGATTTTAAAAATCAAGGTTTTTTGGTGTCCGGGGAAGAAAATTCCTGATGCCGGGGTGAGGGATTTTTGTGCCCAGGAGGTGAATATTTCGTTGTTGACCCAAATGTAAAAACGGATGCCAGAATTACATTCGGGGTTTAATTTCACGCTTAAAAATTGTGTTTTTTATACTTTTTAAAAATCAAGAATTTTTTGGTGTCCGGGCTAGTAAATTTCTGATGCCGGGGTCAGGGATTTTTGTGCCCAGGAGGTGAATTTTTTTTTTGACCCAAATGTAAAAATGGACACCAGAATTACATTCGGGGTTTAATTTCACGCTTAAAAATGGTGTTTTTTATACTTTTTAAAAATCAAGCATTTTTTGGTGTCCGGGCAAGTAAATTTGTGATGCCGGGGTCAGGGATTTTTGTGCCCAGGAGGTGAAAATGATTTTTTGACACAAATGTAAAAACCGAGTTCAGTATGAGATTCGGGGTTGAATTTCATCCTTAGAAATGGAGTTTTTTTATAGATTTTAAAAATCAAGATTTTTTTGTGTCCAGGGAAGAAAATTCGTGATGCCGGGGTCAGGGATTTTTGTGCCCAGGAGGTAAATTTTTTTTGACCAAAATGTAAAAATAGACACCAGAATTAGATTCGAGTTTTAATTTCATCCTTAAAAATGGTTTTTTTCATAGATTTTAAAAATCAAGATTTTTTGATGTCCGGGGAAGATAATTCGTGATGCCGGGGTCAGGGATTTTTGTGCCCAGGAGGTAAATTTTTTTTTTGACACAAATGTAAAAACCGAGGCCAGTATGAGATTCGGGGTTGAATTTAATCCTTAAAAATCTTTTTTTTCATAGATTTTAAAAACCAAGATTTTTTGGTGTCCGGGGAAGAAAATTCCTGATGCCGGAGTCAGGGATTTTTGTGCCCAGGGGGTGAAATTTTTTTTTTGACCCAAATGTAAAAATGGACACCAGAATTACATTCGGGGTTGAATTTCACGCTTAAAAATGGTGTTTTTTATAGTTTTTAAAAATCAAGAATTTTTTGTTGTCCGGGAAAGAAAATTACTGATGCCGGGGTCAGGGATTTTATTTGCCTAGGAGGTGAACATTTTTTTTTTGACTCAAATGTAAAAACGGACGCCAGAATTAGATTTGGGGTTTAATTTCATGCTTAAAAATGGTGTTTTCTATAGATTTTAAAAATCAAGGTTTTTTGGTGTCCGGGGAAGAAAATTCCTGATGCCGGGGTGAGGGATTTTTGTGCCCAGGAGGTGAATATTTCGTTGTTGACCCAAATGTAAAAACGGATGCCAGAATTACATTCGGGGTTTAATTTCACGCTTAAAAATGGTGTTTTTTATACTTTTTAAAAATCAAGCATTTTTTGGTGTCCGGGCTAGTAAATTTCTGATGCCGGGGTCAGGGATTTTTGTGCCCAGGAGGTGAAAAAGATTTTTTGACACAAATGTAAAAACCGAGTCCAGTATGAGATTCGGGGTTGAATTTCATCCTTAGAAATGGTGTTTTTTATACTTTTTAAAAATCAAGCATTTTTTGGTGTCCGGGCAAGTAAATTTCTGATTTCGGAGTCAGGGATTTTTGTGCCCAGGAGGTGACATTTTTTTTGACCCAAATGTAAAAACGGATGCCAGAATTACATTCGGGGTTGAATTTCACACTTAAAAATGGTGTTTTTTATAGTTTTTAAAAATCAAGCATTTTTTGGTGTCCGGGGAAGAAAATTCCTGTTGCCGGGTTCAGGGATTTTTGTGCCCAGCGGGTGAAAAATTTTTTTTGACCCAAATGTAAAAATGGACGCCAGAATTAGATTCGGGGTTGAATTTCACCCTTGAAAATGGTGTTTTTCATAGATTTTAAAAATCAAGATTTTTTTGGTGTCAGGGGAAGAAAATTCGTGATGCCAGGGTCAGGGATTTTTGTGCCCAGGAGTTGAATTTTTTTTTGTTGACCCAAATGTAAAAACGGATGCCAGAATTACATTCGGGGTTTAATTTCACGCTTAAAAATGGTGTTTTTTATACTTTTTAAAAATCAAGCATTTTTTGGTGTCCGGGCAAGTAAATTTCTGATGCCGGGGTCAGGGACTTTTGTGCCCAGGAGGTGAAAAAGATTTTTTGACACAAATGTAAAAACCGAGTCCAGTATGAGATTCGGGGTTGAATTTCATCCTTAGAAATGGAGTTTTTTTATAGATTTTAAAAATCAAGATTTTTTTGTGTCCAGGGAAGAAAATTCGTGATGCCGGGGTCAGGGATTTTTGTGCCCAGGAGGTAAATTTTTTTTGACCCAAATGTAAAAACAGACACCAGAATTAGATTTGGGGTTTAATTTCATGCTTAAAAATGGTGTTTTTTATAGATTTTAAAAATCAAGGTTTTTTGGTGTCCGGGGAAGAAAATTCCTGTTGACGGGGTCAGGGATTTTTGTGCCCAGGAGGTGAATTTTTTTTTTGACACAAATGTAAAAACCTAGGACAGTATGAGATTCGGGGTTGAATTTCATCCTTAGAAATGGTGTTTTTTATAGATTTTAAAAATCAAGATTTTTTGGTGTCCGGGGAAGAAAATTCCTGATGCCGGAGTCTGGGATTTTTGTGCCCAGGGGGTGAAATTTTTTTTTTGACCCAAATGTAAAAATGGACACTAGAATTAGTTTCGGGGTTGAATTTCGTCCTTAAAAATTGTGTTTTTTATACTTTTTAAAAATCAAGCATTTTTTGGTGTCCGGGCAAGTAAATTTCTGATGCCGGGGTCAGGGACTTTTGTGCCCAGGAGGTGAATTTTTTTTTGACCCAAATGTAAAAATGGACACCAGAATTACATTCGGGGTTGAATTTCACGCTTAAAAATGGTGTTTTTTATACTTTTTAAAAATCAAGCATTTTTTGGTGTCTGGCCAAGTAAATTTCTGATGCCGGGGTCAGGGATTTTATTTGCCTAGGAGGTAAACATTTTTTTTAACCCAAATGTAAAAACGGACGCCAGAGTTAGATTTGGGGTTTAATTTCATGCTTAAAAATGGTGTTTTTTATAGATTTTAAAAATCAAGGTTTTTTGGTGTCCGGGGAAGAAAATTCCTGTTGACGGGGTCAGGGATTTTTGTGCCCAGGAGGTGAATTTTTTTTTTGACACAAATGTAAAAACCTAGGACAGTATGAGATTCGGGGTTGAATTTCATCCTTAGAAATGGTGTTTTTTATAGATTTTAAAAATCAAGATTTTTTTGTGTCCAGGGAAGAAAATTCGTGATGCCGGGGTCAGGATTTTTGTGCCCAGGAGGTAAATTTTTTTTGACCCAAATGTAAAAACAGACACCAGAATTAGATTCGAGTTTTAATTTCATCCTTAAAAATGGTTTTTTTCATAGATTTTAAAAATCAAGATTTTTTGATGTCCGGGGAAGAAAATTCGTGATGCCGGGGTCAGGGATTTTTGTGCCCAGGAGGTAAATTTTTTTTTTGACACAAATGTAAATACCGAGGCCAGTATGAGATTCGGGGTTGAATTTAATCCTTAAAAATCTTTTTTTTCATAGATTTTAAAAACCAAGATTTTTTGGTGTCCGGGGAAGAAAATTCCTGATGCCGGAGTCAGGGATTTTTGTGCCCAGGGGGTGAAATTTTTTTTTTGACCCAAATGTAAAAATGGACACTAGAATTAGTTTCGGGGTTGAATTTCGTCCTTAAAATTGTGTTTTTTATACTTTTTAAAAATCAAGCATTTTTTGGTGTCCGGGCAAGTAAATTTCTGATGCCGGGGTCAGGGACTTTTGTGCCCAGGAGGTGAATTTTTTTTTGACCCAAATGTAAAAATGGACACCAGAATTACATTCGGGGTTGAATTTTACGCTTAAAACTGGTGTTTTTTATAGTTTTTAAAAATCAAGCATTTTTTGGTGTCTGGGAAAGAAAATTACTTTTGCCGGGGTCAGGGATTTTATTTGCCTAGGAGGTGAACATTTTTTTTTTTACTCAAATGTAAAAACTGACGCCAGAATTAGATTTGGGGTTTAATTTCATGCTTAAAAATGGTGTTTTCTATAGATTTTAAAAATCAAGCATTTTTTGGTGTCCGGGCAAGTAAATTTTTGATGCCGGGGTCAGGGATTTTTGTGCCCAGGGGGTGAAAAAGATTTTTTGACACAAATGTAAAAACCGAGGCCAGTATGAGATTCGGGGTTGAATTTCATCCTTAGAAATGGTGTTTTTTATAGATTTTAAAAATCAAGATTTTTTTGTGTCCAGGGAAGAAAATTCGTGATGCCGGGGTCAGGGATTTTTGTGCCCAGGAGGTAAATTTTTTTTGACCCAAATGTAAAAACAGACACCAGAATTAGTTTCGAGTTTTAATTTCATCCTTAAAAATGGTTTTTTTCATAGATTTTAAAAATCAAGATTTTTTGGTGTCCGGGGAAGAAAATTCGTGATTAGGGATTTTTGTGCCCAGGAGGTAAATTTTTTTTGACACAAATGTAAAAACCGAGGCCAATATGAGATTCGGGGTTGAATTTCATCCTTAGAAATGGTGTTTTTTATAGTTTTTAAAAATCAAGAATTTTTTGTTGTCCGGGAAAGAAAATTACTGATGCCGGGGTCAGGGATTTTTGTGCCCAGGAGGTGAAATTTTTTTCCCACCCAAATCTAAAAATGGACACCAGAATGAGATTCAGGGTTGAATTTCATTCTCAAAAATGGTGTTTTTCATTGCTTTTAAAAATTAAGAATTTTTTGGTGTCCGGGGAAGGAAATTCCTGATGCCGGAGTCAGGGATTTTTGTGCCCAGGAGGTGAAATTTTTTTTTCCACCCAAATGTAAAAACGGACACCAGAATGAGATTCAGGGTTGAATTTCATTCTCAAAAATGGTGTTTTTCATTGCTTTTAAAAATTAAGAATTTTTTGGTGTCCGGGGAAGAAAATTCCTAATGCCGAAGGCAAGGCAAGGCAAGGCAAAGCAAGGCAAGGCAAGGCAAATTTCATATTTCAAATTTCAAATTTCAAATTTCAAATTTCAAATTTCAAATTTCAAATTTCTTTAATTTTATTTAATTTAATTTAAAATCCCAAAGTCCAGGCCAGACAATTCAAAAAACCAGGTTTTAAAGTCCCGGCGATTTTTGTGCCCAGGAGGTGAAATTTTTTTTCCACCCAAATGTATAAATAGACACCAGAATGCGATTCGGGGTTGAATTTCGTCCATCAAAATGGTGTTTTTCATAGATTTTAAATTCAAGATTTTTTTGGTGTGCGGGGAAGAAAATTCCTGATGCCGGAGTCAGGGACTTTTGTGCCCAGGAGGTGAAATTATTTTCCACCCAAATGTAAAAACGCACACCAGAATGAAATTCGGGCTTGAATTTCATTCTTAAAAATGATGTTTTTCATAGCTTTTAAAAATCAAGAATTTTTTGGTGTCCGGGGAAGAAAATTCCTGATGTCGGAGTCAGGGATTTTTGTGCCCAGGAGGTGAAATTTTTTTTTCCACCCAAATGTCAAAACGCACACTAGAATGAGATTCGGGGTTGAATTTCATTCTTAAAAATGGTGTTTTACATAGCTTTTAAAAATTAAGAATTTTTTGGTGTCCGGGGAAGAAAATTCCTAAAGCCGAAGGCAAGGCAAGGCAAGGCAAGGCAAAGCAAGGCAAGGCAAGGAAAATTTCAAATTTCAAATTTCAAATTTCAAATTTCAAATTTCAAATTTCAAATTTCAAATTTCAAATTTCAAATTTCTTTAATTATATTTAATTTAATTTAAAATCCCAAAGTCCAGGCCAGACAATTCAAAAAACCAGGTTTTTAAGTCCCGGCGATTTTTGTGCCCAGGAGGTGAAATTATATTCCACCCAAATGTAAAAACGCACACCAGAATGAAATTCGGACTTGAATTTCATTCTTAAAAATGATGTTTTTCATAGCTTTTAAAAATCAAGAATTTTTTGGTGTCCGGGGAAGAAAATTCCTGATGTCGGAGTCAGGGATTTTTGTGCCCAGGAGGTGAAATTTTTTTTCCCACCCAAATGTAAAAACGGACACCAGAATGAGATTCGGGGTTGAATTTCTTCCTTAAAAATGGTGTTTATCATAATTTTTAAAAATCAAAATTTTGTTGGGAAGAAAATTCCTGATGCCGGAGTCAGGGATTTTTGTGCCCAGGAGGTGAAATTTTTTTCCACCCAAATGTCAAAACGCACACTAGAATGAGATTCGGGGTTGAATTTCATTCTTAAAAATGGTGTTTTACATAGCTTTTAAAAATTAAGAATTTTTTGGTGTCCGGGGAAGAAAATTCCTAATGCCGAAGGCAAGGCAAGGCAAGGCAAGGCAAAGCAAGGCAAGGCAAATTTCAAATTTCAAATTTCAAATTTCAAATTTCAAATTTCAAATTTCAAATTTCAAATTTCAAATTTCAAATTTCAAATTTCAAATTTCAAATTTCAAATTTCAAATTTCAAATTTCAAATTTCAAATTTCAAATTTCAAATTTCAAATTTCAAATTTCAAATTTCAAATTTCAAATTTCAAATTTCAAATTTCAAATTCAAATTATTTCAAATTTCAAATTTCAAATTTCAAATTTCAAATTTCAAATTTCTTTAATTTTATTTAATTTAATTTAAAATCCCTCAGTCCAGGCCAGACAATTCAAACAACCAGGTTTTTAAGTCCCGGCGATTTTTGTGCCCAGGAGGTGAAGTTTTTTTTCAACCCAAATGTATAAATAGACACCAGAATGAGATTCGGGGTTGAATTTCATCCTTCAAAATGGTGTTTTTAATAGATTTTAAATTCAAGATTTTTTTGGTGTGCAGGGAAGAAAATTAATGATGCCGGAGTCAGGGATTTTTGTGCCCAGGAGGTGAATGTTTTTTTTTACGAAAATCTAAAAACGGACACCAGAATGAGATTCGGGGTTGAATTTCATCCTTAAAAATGGTGTTTTCATAGCTTTTAAAAATCAAGATTTTTTTGGTGTCTGGGTAAGAAAATTCCTTATGCCGATTTTTGTGCCCAGGAGGTGAAAAAAAATTTCTGACTCAAATCTAAAAACGGACACCAGAATGAGATTCGGGGTTGCTTTTTGTCCTTAAAAATGTCATTTTTCATAGCATTTAAAAATCAAGATTTTTTTGGTGTGCGGGGAAGAAAATTCCTGATGCCGGGGTCAGGGATTTTTGTGCCCAGGAGGTGAAATTTTTTTCCCACCCAAATCTAAAAACAGACACCAGAATGAGATTCGGGGTTGAATTTCATTCTCAAAAATGGTGTTTTTCATTGCTTTTAAAAATCAAGATTTTTTTGGTGTCCGGGGAAGAAAATTCCTTATGCCAGGGTCAGGGATTTTTGTGCCCAGGAGGTGAATATTTTTTTTGACCCAAATGTAAAAACGGATGCCAGAATTAGATTTGCGGTTGAATTTCGTCCTTCATAATGGTGTTTTTAATAGTTTTTAAAAATAAAGATTTTTTTGGTGTCAGGGGAAGATAATTCCTGATGCCGGGGTCAGGGATTTTTGTGCCCAGGAGGTGAAAAAATTTTTTCCACCCAAATCTATAAACGGACACCAGAATGAGATTCGGGGTTGCTTTTTGTCCTTAAAAATGTCACTTTTCATAGCATTTAAAAATCAAGATTTTTTTGTTGTGCGGGGAAGAAAATTCCTGATGCCGGGGTCAGGGATTTTTGTGCCCAGGAGGTGAAATTTTTCCCCACCCAAATCTAAAAACGGACACCAGAATGTGATTCGGGGTTGAATTTCATTCTCAAAAATGGTGTTTTTCATTGCTTTTAAAAATCAAGATTTTTGTGGTGTCCGGGGAAGAAAATTCCTGATGCCAGGGTCAGGGATTTTTGTGCCCAGGAGGTGAATAATTTTTTTGACCCAAATGTAAAAACGGATGCCAGAATTAGATTTGGGGTTGAATTTCGTCCTTCAAAATGGTGTTTTTCATAGTTTTTAAAAATGAAGATTTTTTTGGTGTCAGGGGAAGATAATTCCTGATGCCGGAGTCAGGGATTTTTGGGCCCAGGAGGTGAAATTTTTTTTTTTGACTCAAATGTAAAAACAGACACCCGAATAGATTCAGGGTTGAATTTTGTACTTAAAAATTGTGTTTTTCATAATTTTTAAAAATCAAGATTTTGTTGGGAAGAAAATTCCTGATGCCGGAGTGAGGGATTTTTGTGCCCAGGAGGTGAAATTTTTTTTCCACCTAAATCTATAAACGGACACCGGAATGAGATTCGGGGTTGAATTTCGTGCTTAAAAATGGTGTTTTTCATAGCTTTTAAAAATCAAGATTTTTTACGTGTCCGGGAAGAAAATTCCTGATGCCGGAGTCAGGGATTTTTGTGCCCAGGAGGTGAATGTTTTTTTTTACTCAAATCTAAAAACGGACACCAGAATGAGATTCGGGGTTGAATTTCATCCTTAAAAATGGTGTTTTCATAGCTTTTAAAAATCAAGATTTTTTTGGTGTCTGGGTAAGAAAATTCCTTATGCCGATTTTTGTGCCCAGGAGGTGAAAAAAAATTTCTGACTCAAATCTAAAAACGGACACCAGAATGAGATTCGGGGTTGCTTTTTGTCCTTAAAAATGTCATTTTTCATAGCATTTAAAAATCAAGATTTTTTTGGTGTGCGGGGAAGAAAATTCCTGATGCCGGGGTCAGGGATTTTTGTGCCCAGGAGGTGAAATTTTTTTCCCACCCAAATCTAAAAACGGACACCAGAATGAGATTCGGGGTTGAATTTCATTCTCAAAAATGGTGTTTTTCATTGCTTTTAAAAATCAAGATTTTTTTGGTGTCCGGGGAAGAAAATTCCTTATGCCAGGGTCAGGGATTTTTGTGCCCAGGAGGTGAATATTTTTTTTGACCCAAATGTAAAAACGGATGCCAGAATTAGATTTGCGGTTGAATTTCGTCCTTCATAATGGTGTTTTTCATAGTTTTTAAAAATAAAGATTTTTTTGGTGTCAGGGGAAGATAATTCCTGATGCCGGGGTCAGGGATTTTTGTGCCCAGGAGGTGAAAAAAATTTTTCCACCCAAATCTATAAACGGACACCAGAATGAGATTCGAGGTTGCTTTTTGTCCTTAAAAATGTCATTTTTCATAGCATTTAAAAATCAAGATTTTTTTGGTGTGCGGGGAAGAAAATTCCTGATGCCGGGGTCAGGGATTTTTGTGCCCAGGAGGTGAAATTTTTCCCCACCCAAATCTAAAAACGGACACCAGAATGTGATTCGGGGTTGAATTTCATTCTCAAAAATGGTGTTTTTCATTGCTTTTAAAAATCAAGATTTTTGTGGTGTCCGGGGAAGAAAATTCCTGATGCCAGGGTCAGGGATTTTTGTGCCCAGGAGGTGAATAATTTTTTTGACCCAAATGTAAAAACGGATGCCAGAATTAGATTTGGGGTTGAATTTCGTCCTTCAAAATGGTGTTTTTCATAGTTTTTAAAAATGAAGATTTTTTTGGTGTCAGGGGAAGATAATTCCTGATGCCGGAGTCAGGGATTTTTGGGCCCAGGAGGTGAAATTTTTTTTTTTTGACTCAAATGTAAAAACAGACACCCGAATAGATTCAGGGTTGAATTTTGTACTTAAAAATTGTGTTTTTCATAATTTTTAAAAATCAAGATTTTGTTGGGAAGAAAATTCCTGATGCCGGAGTGAGGGATTTTTTTGCCCAGGAGGTGAAAATTTTTTTCCACCTAAATCTATAAACGGACACCGGAATGAGATTCGGGGTTGAATTTCGTGCTTAAAAATGGTGTTTTTCATAGCTTTTAAAAATCAAGATTTTTTAGGTGTCCGGGGAAGAAAATTCCTGATGCCGGAGTCAGGGATTTTTGTGCCCAGGAGGTGAATGTTTATTTTTACTCAAATCTAAAAACGGACACCAGAATGAGATTCGGGGTTGCTTTTTGTCCTTAAAAATGTCATTTTTCATAGCATTTAAAAATTAAGATTTTTTTGGTGTGCGGGGAAGAAAATTCCTGATGCCGGGGTCAGAGATTTTTGTGCCCAGGAGGTGAATTTTTTTTTCCACCCAAATGTAAAAACGCACACTAGAATGAGATTCGGGGTTGGATTTCATTCTTAAAAATGGTGTTTTTCATAGCTTTTAAATATTAAGAATTTTTTGGTGTCCGGGGAAGAAAATTCCTAATGCCGAAGGCAAGGCAAGGCAAGGCAAAGCAAGGCAAGGCAAGGCAAATTTCAAATTTCAAATTTCAAATTTCAAATTTCAAATTTCAAATTTCAAATTTCAAATTTCAAATTTCAAATTTCAAATTTCAAATTTCAAATTTCAAATTTCAAATTTCAAATTTCAAATTTCAAATTTCAAATTTCAAATTTCAAATTTCAAATTTCAAATTTCAAATTTCAAATTTCAAATTTCAAATTTCAAATTTCAAATTATTTCAAATTTCAAATTTCAAATTTCATTAATTTTATTTAATTTAATTTAAAATCCCTCAGTCCAGGCCAGACAATTCAAACAACCAGGTTTTTAAGTCCCGGCGATTTTTGTGCCCAGGAGGTGAATTTTTTTTTCAACCCAAATGTATAAATAGACACCAGAATGAGATTCGGGGTTGAATTTCGTCCTTCAAAATGGTGTTTTTCATAAATTTTAAATTCAAGATTTTTTTGGTGTGCGGGGAAGATAATTCCTGATGCCGGAGTCAGGGATTTTTGTGCCCAGGAGGTGAATGTTTTTTTTTTACTCAAATCTAAAAACGGACACCAGAATGAGATTCGGGGTTGAATTTCATCCTTAAAAATGGTGTTTTCATAGCTTTTAAAAATCAAGATTTTTTTGGTGTCTGGGTAAGAAAATTCCTTATGCTGATTTTTGTGCCCAGGAGGTGAAAAAAAATTTCTGACTCAAATCTTAAAACGGACACCAGAATGAGATTCGGGGTTGCTTTTTGTCCTTAAAAATGTCATTTTTCATAGCATTTAAAAATCAAGATTTTTTTGGTGTGCGGGGAAGAAAATTCCTGATGCCGGGGTCAGGGATTTTTGTGCCCAGGAGGTGAAATTTTTTTCCCACCCAAATCTAAAAACGGACACCAGAATGAGATTCGGGGTTGAATTTCATTCTCAAAAATGGTGTTTTTCATTGCTTTTAAAAATCAAGATTTTTGTGGTGTCCGGGGAAGAAAATTCCTGATGCCAGGGTCAGGGATTTTTGTGCCCAGGAGGTGAATAATTTTTTTGACCCAAATGTAAAAACGGATGCCAGAATTAGATTTGGGGTTGAATTTCGTCCTTCAAAATGGTGTTTTTCATAGTTTTTAAAAATGAAGATTTTTTTGGTGTCAGGGGAAGATAATTCCTGATGCCGGAGTCAGGGATTTTTGGGCCCAGGAGGTGAAATTTTTTTTTTTGACTCAAATGTAAAAACAGACACCCGAATAGATTCAGGGTTGAATTTTGTACTTAAAAATTGTGTTTTTCATAATTTTTAAAAATCAAGATTTTGTTGGGAAGAAAATTCCTGATGCTGGAGTGAGGGATTTTTGTGCCCAGGAGGTGAAATTTTTTTTTCCACCTAAATCTATAAACGGACACCGGAATGAGATTCGGGGTTGAATTTCGTGCTTAAAAATGGTGTTTTTCATAGCTTTTAAAAATCAAGATTTTTTAGGTGTCCGGGGAAGAAAATTCCTGATTCCGGGGTCAGAGAGTTTTGTGCCCAGGAGGTGAATTTTTTTTCCACACCCAAATCTATAAACAGACGCCGGAATGAGATTCGGGGTTGAATTTCATGCTTAAAAATGGTGTTTTTCATAGCTTTTAAAAATCAAGAATTTTTTGGTGTCCGGGGAAGAAAATTCCTGATGCCGGAGTCAGGGATTTTTGTGCCCAGGAGGTGAATGTTTATTTTTACTCAAATCTAAAAACGGACACCAGAATGAGATTCGGGGTTGCTTTTTGTCCTTAAAAATGTCATTTTTCATAGCATTTAAAAATCAAGATTTTTTTGGTGTGCGGGGAACAAAATTCCTGATGCCGGGGTCAGGGATTTTTGTGCCCAGGAGGTGAATTTTTTTTCCCCACCCAAATCTATAAACGGACGCCGGAATGAGATTCGGGGTTGAATTTCGTGCTTAAAAATGGTGTTTTTCATAGCTTTTAAAAATCAAGAATTTTTTGGTGTCCGGGGAAGAAAATTCCTGATGCCGGGGTGAGGGATTTTTGTGCCCAGGAGGTGAATTTTTCGTTGTTGACCCAAATGTAAAAACGGATGCCAGAATTACATTCGGGGTTTAATTTCACGCTTAAAAATTGTGTTTTTTATACTTTTTAAAAATCAAGCATTTTTTGGTGTCCGGGCTAGTAAATTTCTGATGCCGGGGTCAGGGATTTTTGTGCCCAGGAGGTGAATTTTTCGTTGTTGACCCAAATGTAAAAACGGATGCCAGAATTACATTTGGGGTTGAATTTCACGCTTAAAAATGGTGTTTTTTATAGTTTTTAAAAATCAAGAATTTTTTGTTGTCCGTGAAAGAAAATTACTGATGCCGGGGTCAGGGATTTCATTTGCCTAGGAGGTGAACATTATTTTTTTGACTCAAATGTAAAAACGGACGCCAGAATTAGATTTGGGGTTTAATTTCATGCTTAAAAATGGTGTTTTCTATATTTTTTAAAAATCAAGGTTTTTTGGTGTCCGGGGAAGAAAATTCCTGATGCCGGGTTGAGGGATTTTTGTGCCCAGGAGGTGAATTTTTCGTTGTTGACCCAAATGTAAAAACGGATGCCAGAATTACATTCGGGGTTTAATTTCACGCTTAAAAATTGTGTTTTTTATACTTTTTAAAAATCAAGAATTTTTTGGTTTCCGGGCTAGTAAATTTCTGATGCCGGGGTCAGGGATTTTTGTGCCCAAGAGGTGAATTTTTTTTTGACCCAAATGTAAAAATGGACACCAGAATTACATTCGGGGTTTAATTTCACGCTTAAAAATGGTGTTTTTTATACTTTTTAAAAATCAAGCATTTTTTGGTGTCCGGGCAAGTAAATTTGTGATGCCGGGGTCAGGGATTTTTGTGCCCAGGAGGTGAAAAAGATTTTTTGACACAAATGTAAAAACCGAGTTCAGTATGAGATTCGGGGTTGAATTTCATCCTTAGAAATGGAGTTTTTTTATAGATTTTAAAAATCAAGATTTTTTGTGTCCAGGGAAGAAAATTCGTGATGCCGGGGTCAGGGATTTTTGTGCCCAGGAGGTAAATTTTTTTTGACCCAAATGTAAAAACAGACACCAGAATTAGATTCGAGTTTTAATTTCATCCTTAAAAATGGTTTTTTTCATAGATTTTAAAAATCAAGATTTTTTGATGTCCGGGGAAGATAATTCGTGATGCCGGGGTCAGGGATTTTTGTGCCCAGGAGGTAAAATTTTTTTTTGACACAAATGTAAAAACCGAGGCCAGTATGAGATTCGGGGTTGAATTTAATCCTTAAAAATCTTTTTTTTCATAGATTTTAAAAACCAAGATTTTTTGGTGTCCGGGGAAGAAAATTCCTGATGCCGGAGTCAGGGATTTTTGTGCCCAGGGGGTGAAATTTTTTTTTTGACCCAAATGTAAAAATGGACACCAGAATTACATTCGGGGTTGAATTTCACGCTTAAAAATGGTGTTTTTTATAGTTTTTAAAAATCAAGAATTTTTTGTTGTCCGGGAAAGAAAATTACTGATGCCGGGGTCAGGGATTTTATTTGCCTAGGAGGTGAACATTTTTTTTTTGACTCAAATGTAAAAACGGACGCCAGAATTAGATTTGGGGTTTAATTTCATGCTTAAAAATGGTGTTTTCTATAGATTTTAAAAATCAAGGTTTTTTGGTGTCCGGGGAAGAAAATTCCTGATGCCGGGGTGAGGGATTTTTGTGCCCAGGAGGTGAATATTTCGTTGTTGACCCAAATGTAAAAACGGATGCCAGAATTACATTCGGGGTTTAATTTCACGCTTAAAAATGGTGTTTTTTATACTTTTTAAAAATCAAGCATTTTTTGGTGTCCGGGCTAGTAAATTTCTGATGCCGGGGTCAGGGATTTTTGTGCCCAGGAGGTGAAAAAGATTTTTTGACACAAATGTAAAAACCGAGTCCAGTATGAGATTCGGGGTTGAATTTCATCCTTAGAAATGGTGTTTTTTATACTTGTTAAAAATCAAGCATTTTTTGGTGTCCGGGCAAGTAAATTTCTGATTTCGGAGTCAGGGATTTTTGTGCCCAGGAGGTGACATTTTTTTTGACCCAAATGTAAAAACGGATGCCAGAATTACATTCGGGGTTGAATTTCACGCTTAAAAATGGTGTTTTTTATAGTTTTTAAAAATCAAGCATTTTTTGGTGTCCGGGGAAGAAAATTCCTGTTGCCGGGTTCAGGGATTTTTGTGCCCAGCGGGTGAAAAATTTTTTTTGACCCAAATGTAAAAATGGACGCCAGAATTAGATTCGGGGTTGAATTTCACCCTTGAAAATGGTGTTTTTCATAGATTTTAAAAATCAAGATTTTTTTGGTGTCAGGGGAAGAAAATTCATGATGCCAGGGTCAGGGATTTTTGTGCCCAGGAGTTGAATTTTTTTTTGTTGACCCAAATGTAAAAACGGATGCCAGAATTACATTCGGGGTTTAATTTCACGCTTAAAAATGGTGTTTTTTATACTTTTTAAAAATCAAGCATTTTTTGGTGTCCGGGCAAGTAAATTTGTGATGCCGGGGTCAGGGATTTTTGTGCCCAGGAGGTGAAAAAGATTTTTTGACACAAATGTAAAAACCGAGTTCAGTATGAGATTCGGGGTTGAATTTCATCCTTAGAAATGGAGTTTTTTTATAGATTTTAAAAATCAAGATTTTTTTGTGTCCAGGGAAGAAAATTCGTGATGCCGGGGTCAGGGATTTTTGTGCCCAGGAGGTAAATTTTTTTTGACCCAAATGTAAAAACAGACACCAGAATTAGATTCGAGTTTTAATTTCATCCTTAAAAATGGTTTTTTTCATAGATTTTAAAAATCAAGATTTTTTGATGTCCGGGGAAGATAATTCGTGATGCCGGGGTCAGGGATTTTTGTGCCCAGGAGGTAAATTTTTTTTTTGACACAAATGTAAAAACCGAGGCCAGTATGAGATTCGGGGTTGAATTTAATCCTTAAAAATCTTTTTTTTCATAGATTTTAAAAACCAAGATTTTTTGGTGTCCGGGGAAGAAAATTCCTGATGCCGGAGTCAGGGATTTTTGTGCCCAGGGGGTGAAATTTTTTTTTTGACCCAAATGTAAAAATGGACACCAGAATTACATTCGGGGTTGAATTTCACGCTTAAAAATGGTGTTTTTTATAGTTTTTAAAAATCAAGAATTTTTTGTTGTCCGGGAAAGAAAATTACTGATGCCGGGGTCAGGGATTTTATTTGCCTAGGAGGTGAACATTTTTTTTTTGACTCAAATGTAAAAACGGACGCCAGAATTAGATTTGGGGTTTAATTTCATGCTTAAAAATGGTGTTTTCTATAGATTTTAAAAATCAAGGTTTTTTGGTGTCCGGGGAAGAAAATTCCTGATGCCGGGGTGAGGGATTTTTGTGCCCAGGAGGTGAATATTTCGTTGTTGACCCAAATGTAAAAACGGATGCCAGAATTACATTCGGGGTTTAATTTCACGCTTAAAAATTGTGTTTTTTATACTTTTTAAAAATCAAGAATTTTTTGGTGTCCGGGCTAGTAAATTTCTGATGCCGGGGTCAGGGATTTTTGTGCCCAGGAGGTGAATTTTTTTTTTGACCCAAATGTAAAAATGGACACCAGAATTACATTCGGGGTTTAATTTCACGCTTAAAAATGGTGTTTTTTATACTTTTTAAAAATCAAGCATTTTTTGGTGTCCGGGCAAGTAAATTTGTGATGCCGGGGTCAGGGATTTTTGTGCCCAGGAGGTGAAAATGATTTTTTGACACAAATGTAAAAACCGAGTTCAGTATGAGATTCGGGGTTGAATTTCATCCTTAGAAATGGAGTTTTTTTATAGATTTTAAAAATCAAGATTTTTTTGTGTCCAGGGAAGAAAATTCGTGATGCCGGGGTCAGGGATTTTTGTGCCCAGGAGGTAAATTTTTTTTGACCAAAATGTAAAAATAGACACCAGAATTAGATTCGAGTTTTAATTTCATCCTTAAAAATGGTTTTTTTCATAGATTTTAAAAATCAAGATTTTTTGATGTCCGGGGAAGATAATTCGTGATGCCGGGGTCAGGGATTTTTGTGCCCAGGAGGTAAATTTTTTTTTTGACACAAATGTAAAAACCGAGGCCAGTATGAGATTCGGGGTTGAATTTAATCCTTAAAAATCTTTTTTTTCATAGATTTTAAAAACCAAGATTTTTTGGTGTCCGGGGAAGAAAATTCCTGATGCCGGAGTCAGGGATTTTTGTGCCCAGGGGGTGAAATTTTTTTTTTGACCCAAATGTAAAAATGGACACCAGAATTACATTCGGGGTTGAATTTCACGCTTAAAAATGGTGTTTTTTATAGTTTTTAAAAATCAAGAATTTTTTGTTGTCCGGGAAAGAAAATTACTGATGCCGGGGTCAGGGATTTTATTTGCCTAGGAGGTGAACATTTTTTTTTTGACTCAAATGTAAAAACGGACGCCAGAATTAGATTTGGGGTTTAATTTCATGCTTAAAAATGGTGTTTTCTATAGATTTTAAAAATCAAGGTTTTTTGGTGTCCGGGGAAGAAAATTCCTGATGCCGGGGTGAGGGATTTTTGTGCCCAGGAGGTGAATATTTCGTTGTTGACCCAAATGTAAAAACGGATGCCAGAATTACATTCGGGGTTTAATTTCACGCTTAAAAATGGTGTTTTTTATACTTTTTAAAAATCAAGCATTTTTTGGTGTCCGGGCTAGTAAATTTCTGATGCCGGGGTCAGGGATTTTTGTGCCCAGGAGGTGAAAAAGATTTTTTGACACAAATGTAAAAACCGAGTCCAGTATGAGATTCGGGGTTGAATTTCATCCTTAGAAATGGTGTTTTTTATACTTTTTAAAAATCAAGCATTTTTTGGTGTCCGGGCAAGTAAATTTCTGATTTCGGAGTCAGGGATTTTTGTGCCCAGGAGGTGACATTTTTTTTGACCCAAATGTAAAAACGGATGCCAGAATTACATTCGGGGTTGAATTTCACACTTAAAAATGGTGTTTTTTATAGTTTTTAAAAATCAAGCATTTTTTGGTGTCCGGGGAAGAAAATTCCTGTTGCCGGGTTCAGGGATTTTTGTGCCCAGCGGGTGAAAAATTTTTTTTGACCCAAATGTAAAAATGGACGCCAGAATTAGATTCGGGGTTGAATTTCACCCTTGAAAATGGTGTTTTTCATAGATTTTAAAAATCAAGATTTTTTTGGTGTCAGGGGAAGAAAATTCGTGATGCCAGGGTCAGGGATTTTTGTGCCCAGGAGTTGAATTTTTTTTTGTTGACCCAAATGTAAAAACGGATGCCAGAATTACATTCGGGGTTTAATTTCACGCTTAAAAATGGTGTTTTTTATACTTTTTAAAAATCAAGCATTTTTTGGTGTCCGGGCAAGTAAATTTCTGATGCCGGGGTCAGGGACTTTTGTGCCCAGGAGGTGAAAAAGATTTTTTGACACAAATGTAAAAACCGAGTCCAGTATGAGATTCGGGGTTGAATTTCATCCTTAGAAATGGAGTTTTTTTATAGATTTTAAAAATCAAGATTTTTTTGTGTCCAGGGAAGAAAATTCGTGATGCCGGGGTCAGGGATTTTTGTGCCCAGGAGGTAAATTTTTTTTGACCCAAATGTAAAAACAGACACCAGAATTAGATTTGGGGTTTAATTTCATGCTTAAAAATGGTGTTTTTTATAGATTTTAAAAATCAAGGTTTTTTGGTGTCCGGGGAAGAAAATTCCTGTTGACGGGGTCAGGGATTTTTGTGCCCAGGAGGTGAATTTTTTTTTTGACACAAATGTAAAAACCTAGGACAGTATGAGATTCGGGGTTGAATTTCATCCTTAGAAATGGTGTTTTTTATAGATTTTAAAAATCAAGATTTTTTGGTGTCCGGGGAAGAAAATTCCTGATGCCGGAGTCTGGGATTTTTGTGCCCAGGGGGTGAAATTTTTTTTTTGACCCAAATGTAAAAATGGACACTAGAATTAGTTTCGGGGTTGAATTTCGTCCTTAAAAATTGTGTTTTTTATACTTTTTAAAAATCAAGCATTTTTTGGTGTCCGGGCAAGTAAATTTCTGATGCCGGGGTCAGGGACTTTTGTGCCCAGGAGGTGAATTTTTTTTTGACCCAAATGTAAAAATGGACACCAGAATTACATTCGGGGTTGAATTTCACGCTTAAAAATGGTGTTTTTTATACTTTTTAAAAATCAAGCATTTTTTGGTGTCTGGCCAAGTAAATTTCTGATGCCGGGGTCAGGGATTTTATTTGCCTAGGAGGTAAACATTTTTTTTAACCCAAATGTAAAAACGGACGCCAGAGTTAGATTTGGGGTTTAATTTCATGCTTAAAAATGGTGTTTTTTATAGATTTTAAAAATCAAGGTTTTTTGGTGTCCGGGGAAGAAAATTCCTGTTGACGGGGTCAGGGATTTTTGTGCCCAGGAGGTGAATTTTTTTTTTGACACAAATGTAAAAACCTAGGACAGTATGAGATTCGGGGTTGAATTTCATCCTTAGAAATGGTGTTTTTTATAGATTTTAAAAATCAAGATTTTTTTGTGTCCAGGGAAGAAAATTCGTGATGCCGGGGTCAGGATTTTTGTGCCCAGGAGGTAAATTTTTTTTGACCCAAATGTAAAAACAGACACCAGAATTAGATTCGAGTTTTAATTTCATCCTTAAAAATGGTTTTTTTCATAGATTTTAAAAATCAAGATTTTTTGATGTCCGGGGAAGAAAATTCGTGATGCCGGGGTCAGGGATTTTTGTGCCCAGGAGGTAAATTTTTTTTTTGACACAAATGTAAATACCGAGGCCAGTATGAGATTCGGGGTTGAATTTAATCCTTAAAAATCTTTTTTTTCATAGATTTTAAAAACCAAGATTTTTTGGTGTCCGGGGAAGAAAATTCCTGATGCCGGAGTCAGGGATTTTTGTGCCCAGGGGGTGAAATTTTTTTTTTGACCCAAATGTAAAAATGGACACTAGAATTAGTTTCGGGGTTGAATTTCGTCCTTAAAATTGTGTTTTTTATACTTTTTAAAAATCAAGCATTTTTTGGTGTCCGGGCAAGTAAATTTCTGATGCCGGGGTCAGGGACTTTTGTGCCCAGGAGGTGAATTTTTTTTTGACCCAAATGTAAAAATGGACACCAGAATTACATTCGGGGTTGAATTTTACGCTTAAAACTGGTGTTTTTTATAGTTTTTAAAAATCAAGCATTTTTTGGTGTCTGGGAAAGAAAATTACTTTTGCCGGGGTCAGGGATTTTATTTGCCTAGGAGGTGAACATTTTTTTTTTTACTCAAATGTAAAAACTGACGCCAGAATTAGATTTGGGGTTTAATTTCATGCTTAAAAATGGTGTTTTCTATAGATTTTAAAAATCAAGCATTTTTTGGTGTCCGGGCAAGTAAATTTTTGATGCCGGGGTCAGGGATTTTTGTGCCCAGGGGGTGAAAAAGATTTTTTGACACAAATGTAAAAACCGAGGCCAGTATGAGATTCGGGGTTGAATTTCATCCTTAGAAATGGTGTTTTTTATAGATTTTAAAAATCAAGATTTTTTTGTGTCCAGGGAAGAAAATTCGTGATGCCGGGGTCAGGGATTTTTGTGCCCAGGAGGTAAATTTTTTTTGACCCAAATGTAAAAACAGACACCAGAATTAGTTTCGAGTTTTAATTTCATCCTTAAAAATGGTTTTTTTCATAGATTTTAAAAATCAAGATTTTTTGGTGTCCGGGGAAGAAAATTCGTGATTAGGGATTTTTGTGCCCAGGAGGTAAATTTTTTTTGACACAAATGTAAAAACCGAGGCCAATATGAGATTCGGGGTTGAATTTCATCCTTAGAAATGGTGTTTTTAATAGTTTTTAAAAATCAAGCATTTTTTGGTGTCCGGGGAAGAAAATTCGTGATGCTGGGGTCAGGGATTTTTGTGCCCAGGAGGTGAAATATTTTTTTTTGACCCAAATGTAAAAACGGACTCCAGAATTAGATTTGGGGTTTAATTTCATCCTTGAAAATGGTGTTTTTCATAGATTTTAAAAATCAAGATTTTTTTGTGTCCGGGGAAGAAAATTCGTGATGCCAGGAATTTTTATGCCCAGCAGGTAAATTGTTTTTTGACCCAAATGTAAAAGCAGACACCAGAATTAGATTCGAGGTTTAATTGCATCCTTAAAAATGGTGTTTTCTATACTTTTTATAAATGAAGATATTTTTGGTGTCCAGGGAAGAAAATTCCTGATGCCGGAGTCAGGGATTTTTGTGCCCAGGAGGTGAATGTTTATTTTTACTCAAATCTAAAAACGGACACCAGAATGAGATTCGGGGTTGCTTTTTGTCCTTAAAAATGTCATTTTTGATAGCATTTAAAAATCAAGATTTTTTTGGTGTGCGGGGAAGAAAATTCCTGATGCCGGGGTCAGGGATTTTTGTGCCCAGGAGGTGAATTTTTTTTTCCACCCAAATCTATAAACGGACACCAGAATGAGATTCGGGGTTGAATTTCGTGCTTAAAAATGGTGTTTTTCATAGCTTTTAAAAATCAAGATTTTTTTGGTGTACGGGGAAGAAAATTCCTGATGCCGGGGTCAGAGAGTTTTGTGCCCAGGAGGTGAATTTTTTTTTCCCACCCAAATCTATAAACAGACGCCGGAATGAGATTCGGGGTTGAATTTCGTGCTTAAAAATGGTGTTTTTTATAGCTTTTAAAAATCAAGAATTTTTTGGTGTCCGGGGAAGAAAATTCCTGATGCCGGAGTCAGGGACTTTTATTTATTTATTTATTTATTTTAATTCCATTTATATCCCGCCCTTCTCCGAAGACTCAGGGCGGTTTACAAGCTTAGCAGTAGCCTTCATTCTATGTATATGCCTGCTTATTAGGGCTTTCACACACACCCCAAGCGGCATTATTACAAAGTCAGCTTAATTGCCCCCAACAATCTGGGTCCTTTTGTGCCCAGGAGGTGAAATTATTTTCCACTCAAATGTAAAAACGGATGCCAGAATTAGATTTGGGGTTTAATTTCATGCTTAAAAATGGTTTTTTCTATAGATTTTAAAAATCAAGGTTTTTTAGTGTCCAGGGAAGAAAATTCCTGATGCCGGGGTGAGGGATTTTTGTGCCCAGGAGGTGAATTTTTCGTTGTTGACCCAAATGTAAAAACGGATGCCAGAATTACATTCGGGGTTTAATTTCACGCTTAAAAATTGTGTTTTTTATACTTTTTAAAAATCAAGCATTTTTTGGTGTCCGGGCTAGTAAATTTCTGATGCCGGGGTCAGGGATTTTTGTGCCCAGGAGGTGAATTTTTCATTGTTGACCCAAATGTAAAAACGGATGCCAGAATTACATTCGGGGTTGAATTTCACGCTTAAAAATGGTGTTTTTTATAGTTTTGAAAAGTCAAGAATTTTTTGTTGTCCGGGAAAGAAAATTACTGATGCCGGGGTCAGGGATTTTATTTGCCTAGGAGGTGAACATTATTTTTTTGACTCAAATGAAAAAACGGACGCCAGAATTAGATTTGGGGTTTAATTTCATGCTTAAAAATGGTGTTTTCTATAGATTTTAAAAATCAAGGTTTTTTGGTGTCCGGGGAAGAAAATTCCTGATGCCGGGGTGAGGGATTTTTCTGCCCAGGAGGTGAATATTTCGTTGTTGACCCAAATGTAAAAACGGATGCCAGAATTACATTCGGGGTTTAATTTCACGCTTAAAAATGGTGTTTTTTATACTTTTTAAAAATCAAGCATTTTTTGGTGTCCGGGCAAGTAAATTTTTGATTCCGGGGTCAGGGATTTTTGTGCCCAGGGGGTGAAATTTTTTTTTTGACCCAAATGTAAAAATGGACACTAGAATTAGTTTCGGGGTTGAATTTCACGCTTAAAAATGGTGTTTTTTATAGTTTTTAAAAATCAAGAATTTTTTGTTGTCCGGGAAAGAAAATTACTGATGCCGGGGTCAGGGATTTTTGTGCCCAGGAGGTGATTTTTTTTTTTTGACTCAAATGTAAAAACGGACGCCAGAATTAGATTTGGGGTTTAATTTCATGCTTAAAAATGGTGTTTTCTATAGATTTTAAAAATCAAGGTTTTTTGGTGTCCGGGGAAGAAAATTCCTGATGCCGGGGTGAGGGATTTTTGTGCCCAGGACGTGAATTTTTCATTGTTGACCCAAATGTAAAAACGGATTCCAGAATTACATTCGGGGTTTAATTTCACGCTTAAAAATTGTGTTTTTTATACTTTTTAAAAATCAAGAATTTTTTGGTGTCCGGGCTAGTAAATTTCTGATGCCGGGGTCAGGGATTTTTGTGCCCAGGAGGTGAATTTTTTTTTGACCCAAATGTAAAAATGGACACCAGAATTACATTCGGGGTTGAATTTCACGCTTAAAAATGGTGTTTTTTATAGTTTTTAAAAATCAAGAATTTTTTGTTGTCCGGGAAAGAAAATTACTGATGCCGGGGTCAGGGATTTTATTTGCCTAGGAGGTGAACATTTTTTTTTGACTCAAATGTAAAAACGGACGCCAGAATTAGATTTGGGGTTTAATTTCATGCTTAAAAATGGTGTTTTCTATAGATTTTAAAAATCAAGGTTTTTTGGTGTCCGGGGAAGAAAATTCCTGATGCCGGGGTGAGGGATTTTTGTTCCCAGGAGGTGAATATTTCGTTGTTTACCCAAATGTAAAAACGGATGCCAGAATTACATTCGGGGTTTAATTTCACGCTTAAAAATGGTGTTTTTTATACTTTTTAAAAATCAAGCATTTTTTGGTGTCCGGGCTAGTAAATTTCTGATGCCGGGGTCAGGGATTTTTGTGCCCAGGAGGTGAAAAAGATTTTTTGACACAAATGTAAAAATCGAGTCCAGTATGAGATTCGGGGTTGAATTTCATCCTTAGAAATGGTGTTTTTTATACTTTTTAAAAATCAAGCATTTTTTGGTGTCCGGGCAAGTAAATTTCTGATTTCAGAGTCAGGGATTTTTGTGCCCAGGAGGTGACATTTTTTTTGACCCAAATGTAAAAACGGACGCCAGAATTACATTCGGGGTTGAATTTCACGCTTAAAAATGGTGCTTTTTATAGTTTTTAAAAATCAAGCATTTTTTGGTGTCCGGGGAAGAAAATTCCTGTTGCCGGGTTCAGGGATTTTTGTGCCCAGCGGGTGAAAATTTTTTTTTGACCCAAATGTAAAAACGGACGCCAGAATTAGATTCAGGGTTGAATTTCATCCTTGAAAATGGTGTTTTTCATAGATTTTAAAAATCAAGATTTTTTGGTGTCCGGGGAAGAGAATTCCTGATGCCGGAGTCAGGGATTTTTGTGCCCGGGAGGTGAGATTTTTTTTTGACCCAAATGTAAAAATGGACGCCAGAATTAGATTCGGGGTTGAATTTCACCCTTGAAAATGGTGTTTTTCATAGATTTTAAAAATCAAGATTTTTTTGGTGTCAGGGGAAGAAAATTCGTGATGCCAGGGTCAGGGATTTTTGTGCCCAGGAGTTGAATTTTTTTTTGTTGACCCAAATGTAAAAACGGATGCCAGAATTACATTCGGGGTTTAATTTCACGCTTAAAAATGGTGTTTTTTATACTTTTTAAAAATCAAGCATTTTTTGGTGTCCGGGCTAGTAAATTTCTGATGCCGGGGTCAGGGATTTTATTTGCCTAGGAGGTAAACATTTTTTTTTACCCAAATGTAAAAACGGATGCCAGAATTAGATTTGGGGTTTAATTTCATGCTTAAAAATGGTGTTTTTTATAGATTTTAAAAATCAAGGTTTTTTGGTGTCCGGGGAAGAAAATTCCTGTTGACGGGGTCAGGGATTTTTGTGCCCAGGAGGTGAATTTTTTTTTGACACAAATGTAAAAACCTAGGACAGTATGAGATTCGGGGTTGAATTTCATCCTTAGAAATGGTGTTTTTTATAGATTTTAAAAATCAAGATTTTTTTGTGTCCGGGGAAGAAAATTCGTGATGCCAGGAATTTTTATGCCCAGCAGGTAAATTGTTTTTTGACCCAAATGTAAAAGCAGACACCAGAATTAGATTCGAGGTTTAATTGCATCCTTAAAAATGGTGTTTTCTATACTTTTTATAAATGAAGATATTTTTGGTGTCCAGGGAAGAAAATTCCTGATGCCGCAGTCAGGGATTTTTGTGCCCAGGAGGTGAATGTTTATTTTTACTCAAATCTAAAAACGGACACCAGAATGAGATTCGGGGTTGCTTTTTGTCCTTAAAAATGTCATTTTTGATAGCATTTAAAAATCAAGATTTTTTTGGTGTGCGGGGAAGAAAATTCCTGATGCCGGGGTCAGGGATTTTTGTGCCCAGGAGGTGAATTTTTTTTTCCACCCAAATCTATAAACGGACACCAGAATGAGATTCGGGGTTGAATTTCGTGCTTAAAAATGGTGTTTTTCATAGCTTTTAAAAATCAAGATTTTTTTGGTGTACGGGGAAGAAAATTCCTGATGCCGGGGTCAGAGAGTTTTGTGCCCAGGAGGTGAATTTTTTTTTCCCACCCAAATCTATAAACAGACGCCGGAATGAGATTCGGGGTTGAATTTCGTGCTTAAAAATGGTGTTTTTTATAGCTTTTAAAAATCAAGAATTTTTTGGTGTCCGGGGAAGAAAATTCCTGATGCCGGAGTCAGGGACTTTTATTTATTTATTTATTTATTTTAATTCCATTTATATCCCGCCCTTCTCCGAAGACTCAGGGCGGCTTACAAGCTTAGCAGTAGCCTTCATTCTATGTATATGCCTGCTTATTAGGGCTTTCACACACACCCCAAGCAGCATTATTACAAAGTCAGCTTAATTGCCCCCAACAATCTGGGACCTTTTGTGCCCAGGAGGTGAAATTATTTTCCACTCAAATGTAAAAACGGATGCCAGAATTAGATTTGGGGTTTAATTTCATGCTTAAAAATGGTTTTTTCTATAGATTTTAAAAATCAAGGTTTTTTAGTGTCCAGGGAAGAAAATTCCTGATGCCGGGGTGAGGGATTTTTGTGCCCAGGAGGTGAATTTTTCGTTGTTGACCCAAATGTAAAAACGGATGCCAGAATTACATTCGGGGTTTAATTTCACGCTTAAAAATTGTGTTTTTTATACTTTTTAAAAATCAAGCATTTTTTGGTGTCCGGGCTAGTAAATTTCTGATGCCGGGGTCAGGGATTTTTGTGCCCAGGAGGTGAAAAAGATTTTTTGACACAAATGTAAAAACCGAGTTCAGTATGAGATTCGGGGTTGAATTTCATCCTTAGAAATGGAGTTTTTTTATAGATTTTAAAAATCAAGATTTTTTTGTGTCCAGGGAAGAAAATTCGTGATGCCGGGGTCAGGGATTTTTGTGCCCAGGAGGTAAATTTTTTTTGACCCAAATGTAAAAACAGACACCAGAATTAGATTCGAGTTTTAATTTCATCCTTAAAAATGTTTTTTTTCATAGATTTTAAAAATCAAGATTTTTTGATGTCCGGGGAAGATAATTCGTGATGCCGGGGTCAGGGATTTTTGTGCCCAGGAGGTAAATTTTTTTTTTGACACAAATGTAAAAACCGAGGCCAGTATGAGATTCGGGGTTGAATTTAATCCTTAAAAATCTTTTTTTTCATAGATTTTAAAAACCAAGATTTTTTGGTGTCCGGGGAAGAAAATTCCTGATGCCGGAGTCAGGGATTTTTGTGCCCAGGGGGTGAAATTTTTTTTTTGACCCAAATGTAAAAATGGACACCAGAATTACATTCGGGGTTGAATTTCACGCTTAAAAATGGTGTTTTTTATAGTTTTTAAAAATCAAGAATTTTTTGTTGTCCGGGAAAGAAAATTACTGATGCCGGGGTCAGGGATTTTATTTGCCTAGGAGGTGAACATTTTTTTTTTGACTCAAATGTAAAAACGGACGCCAGAATTAGATTTGGGGTTTAATTTCATGCTTAAAAATGGTGTTTTCTATAGATTTTAAAAATCAAGGTTTTTTGGTGTCCGGGGAAGAAAATTCCTGATGCCGGGGTGAGGGATTTTTGTGCCCAGGAGGTGAATATTTCGTTGTTGACCCAAATGTAAAAACGGATGCCAGAATTACATTCGGGGTTTAATTTCACGCTTAAAAATTGTGTTTTTTATACTTTTTAAAAATCAAGAATTTTTTGGTGTCCGGGCTAGTAAATTTCTGATGCCGGGGTCAGGGATTTTTGTGCCCAGGAGGTGAATTTTTTTTTTGACCCAAATGTAAAAATGGACACCAGAATTACATTCGGGGTTTAATTTCACGCTTAAAAATGGTGTTTTTTATACTTTTTAAAAATCAAGCATTTTTTGGTGTCCGGGCAAGTAAATTTGTGATGCCGGGGTCAGGGATTTTTGTGCCCAGGAGGTGAAAAAGATTTTTTGACACAAATGTAAAAACCGAGTTCAGTATGAGATTCGGGGTTGAATTTCATCCTTAGAAATGGAGTTTTTTTATAGATTTTAAAAATCAAGATTTTTTTGTGTCCAGGGAAGAAAATTCGTGATGCCGGGGTCAGGGATTTTTGTGCCCAGGAGGTAAATTTTTTTTGACCCAAATGTAAAAACAGACACCAGAATTAGATTCGAGTTTTAATTTCATCCTTAAAAATGGTTTTTTTCATAGATTTTAAAAATCAAGATTTTTTGATGTCCGGGGAAGATAATTCGTGATGCCGGGGTCAGGGATTTTTGTGCCCAGGAGGTAAATTTTTTTTTTGACACAAATGTAAAAACCGAGGCCAGTATGAGATTCGGGGTTGAATTTAATCCTTAAAAATCTTTTTTTTCATAGATTTTAAAAACCAAGATTTTTTGGTGTCCGGGGAAGAAAATTCCTGATGCCGGAGTCAGGGATTTTTGTGCCCAGGGGGTGAAATTTTTTTTTTGACCCAAATGTAAAAATGGACACCAGAATTACATTCGGGGTTGAATTTCACGCTTAAAAATGGTGTTTTTTATAGTTTTTAAAAATCAAGAATTTTTTGTTGTCCGGGAAAGAAAATTACTGATGCCGGGGTCAGGGATTTTATTTGCCTAGGAGGTGAACATTTTTTTTTTGACTCAAATGTAAAAACGGACGCCAGAATTAGATTTGGGGTTTAATTTCATGCTTAAAAATGGTGTTTTCTATAGATTTTAAAAATCAAGGTTTTTTGGTGTCCGGGGAAGAAAATTCCTGATGCCGGGGTGAGGGATTTTTGTGCCCAGGAGGTGAATATTTCGTTGTTGACCCAAATGTAAAAACGGATGCCAGAATTACATTCGGGGTTTAATTTCACGCTTAAAAATGGTGTTTTTTATACTTTTTAAAAATCAAGCATTTTTTGGTGTCCGGGCTAGTAAATTTCTGATGCCGGGGTCAGGGATTTTTGTGCCCAGGAGGTGAAAAAGATTTTTTGACACAAATGTAAAAACCGAGTCCAGTATGAGATTCGGGGTTGAATTTCATCCTTAGAAATGGTGTTTTTTATACTTTTTAAAAATCAAGCATTTTTTGGTGTCCGGGCAAGTAAATTTCTGATTTCGGAGTCAGGGATTTTTGTGCCCAGGAGGTGACATTTTTTTTGACCCAAATGTAAAAACGGATGCCAGAATTACATTCGGGGTTGAATTTCACACTTAAAAATGGTGTTTTTTATAGTTTTTAAAAATCAAGCATTTTTTGGTGTCCGGGGAAGAAAATTCCTGTTGCCGGGTTCAGGGATTTTTGTGCCCAGCGGGTGAAAAATTTTTTTTGACCCAAATGTAAAAATGGACGCCAGAATTAGATTCGGGGTTGAATTTCACCCTTGAAAATGGTGTTTTTCATAGATTTTAAAAATCAAGATTTTTTTGGTGTCAGGGGAAGAAAATTCGTGATGCCAGGGTCAGGGATTTTTGTGCCCAGGAGTTGAATTTTTTTTTTGTTGACCCAAATGTAAAAACGGATGCCAGAATTACATTCGGGGTTTAATTTCACGCTTAAAAATGGTGTTTTTTATACTTTTTAAAAATCAAGCATTTTTTGGTGTCCGGGCAAGTAAATTTCTGATGCCGGGGTCAGGGACTTTTGTGCCCAGGAGGTGAAAAAGATTTTTTGACACAAATGTAAAAACCGAGTCCAGTATGAGATTCGGGGTTGAATTTCATCCTTAGAAATGGAGTTTTTTTATAGATTTTAAAAATCAAGATTTTTTTGTGTCCAGGGAAGAAAATTCGTGATGCCGGGGTCAGGGATTTTTGTGCCCAGGAGGTAAATTTTTTTTGACCCAAATGTAAAAACAGACACCAGAATTAGATTTGGGGTTTACTTTCATGCTTAAAAATGGTGTTTTTTATAGATTTTAAAAATCAAGGTTTTTTGGTGTCCGGGGAAGAAAATTCCTGTTGACGGGGTCAGGGATTTTTGTGCCCAGGAGGTGAATTTTTTTTTTGACACAAATGTAAAAACCTAGGACAGTATGAGATTCGGGGTTGAATTTCATCCTTAGAAATGGTGTTTTTTATAGATTTTAAAAATCAAGATTTTTTGGTGTCCGGGGAAGAAAATTCCTGATGCCGGAGTCTGGGATTTTTGTGCCCAGGGGGTGAAATTTTTTTTTTGACCCAAATGTAAAAATGGACACTAGAATTAGTTTCGGGGTTGAATTTCGTCCTTAAAAATTGTGTTTTTTATACTTTTTAAAAATCAAGCATTTTTTGGTGTCCGGGCAAGTAAATTTCTGATGCCGGGGTCAGGGACTTTTGTGCCCAGGAGGTGAATTTTTTTTTGACCCAAATGTAAAAATGGACACCAGAATTACATTCGGGGTTGAATTTCACGCTTAAAAATGGTGTTTTTTATACTTTTTAAAAATCAAGCATTTTTTGGTGTCTGGCCAAGTAAATTTCTGATGCCGGGGTCAGGGATTTTATTTGCCTAGGAGGTAAACATTTTTTTTAACCCAAATGTAAAAACGGACGCCAGAGTTAGATTTGGGGTTTAATTTCATGCTTAAAAATGGTGTTTTTTATAGATTTTAAAAATCAAGGTTTTTTGGTGTCCGGGGAAGAAAATTCCTGTTGACGGGGTCAGGGATTTTTGTGCCCAGGAGGTGAATTTTTTTTTTGACACAAATGTAAAAACCTAGGACAGTATGAGATTCGGGGTTGAATTTCATCCTTAGAAATGGTGTTTTTTATAGATTTTAAAAATCAAGATTTTTTTGTGTCCAGGGAAGAAAATTCGTGATGCCGGGGTCAGGATTTTTGTGCCCAGGAGGTAAATTTTTTTTGACCCAAATGTAAAAACAGACACCAGAATTATATTCGAGTTTTAATTTCATCCTTAAAAATGGTTTTTTTCATAGATTTTAAAAATCAAGATTTTTTGATGTCCGGGGAAGAAAATTCGTGATGCCGGGGTCAGGGATTTTTGTGCCCAGGAGGTAAATTTTTTTTTTGACACAAATGTAAAAACCTAGGATAGTATGAGATTCGGGGTTGAATTTCATCCTTAGAAATGGTGTTTTTTATAGATTTTAAAAATCAAGATTTTTTGGTGTCCGGGGAAGAAAATTCCTGATGCCGGAGTCTGGGATTTTTGTGCCCAGGGGGTGAAATTTTTTTTTTGACCCAAATGTAAAAATGGACACTAGAATTAGTTTCGGGGTTGAATTTCGTCCTTAAAAATTGTGTTTTTTATACTTTTTAAAAATCAAGCATTTTTTGGTGTCCGGGCAAGTAAATTTCTGATGCCGGGGTCAGGGACTTTTGTGCCCAGGAGGTGAATTTTTTTTGACCCAAATGTAAAAATGGACACCAGAATTACATTCGGGGTTGAATTTCACGCTTAAAAATGGTGTTTTTTATACTTTTTAAAAATCAAGCATTTTTTGGTGTCTGGCCAAGTAAATTTCTGATGCCGGGGTCAGGGATTTTATTTGCCTAGGAGGTAAACATTTTTTTTAACCCAAATGTAAAAACGGACGCCAGAGTTAGATTTGGGGTTTAATTTCATGCTTAAAAATGGTGTTTTTTATAGATTTTAAAAATCAAGGTTTTTTGGTGTCCGGGGAAGAAAATTCCTGTTGACGGGGTCAGGGATTTTTGTGCCCAGGAGGTGAATTTTTTTTTTGACACAAATGTAAAAACCTAGGACAGTATGAGATTCGGGGTTGAATTTCATCCTTAGAAATGGTGTTTTTTATAGATTTTAAAAATCAAGATTTTTTTGTGTCCAGGGAAGAAAATTCGTGATGCCGGGGTCAGGATTTTTGTGCCCAGGAGGTAAATTTTTTTTGACCCAAATGTAAAAACAGACACCAGAATTATATTCGAGTTTTAATTTCATCCTTAAAAATGGTTTTTTTCATAGATTTTAAAAATCAAGATTTTTTGATGTCCGGGGAAGAAAATTCGTGATGCCGGGGTCAGGGATTTTTGTGCCCAGGAGGTAAATTTTTTTTTTGACACAAATGTAAAAACCTAGGATAGTATGAGATTCGGGGTTGAATTTCATCCTTAGAAATGGTGTTTTTTATAGATTTTAAAAATCAAGATTTTTTGGTGTCCGGGGAAGAAAATTCCTGATGCCGGAGTCTGGGATTTTTGTGCCCAGGGGGTGAAATTTTTTTTTTGACCCAAATGTAAAAATGGACACTAGAATTAGTTTCGGGGTTGAATTTCGTCCTTAAAAATTGTGTTTTTTATACTTTTTAAAAATCAAGCATTTTTTGGTGTCCGGGCAAGTAAATTTCTGATGCCGGGGTCAGGGACTTTTGTGCCCAGGAGGTGAATTTTTTTTGACCCAAATGTAAAAATGGACACCAGAATTACATTCGGGGTTGAATTTCACGCTTAAAAATGGTGTTTTTTATACTTTTTAAAAATCAAGCATTTTTTGGTGTCTGGCCAAGTAAATTTCTGATGCCGGGGTCAGGGATTTTATTTGCCTAGGAGGTAAACATTTTTTTTAACCCAAATGTAAAAACGGACGCCAGAGTTAGATTTGGGGTTTAATTTCATGCTTAAAAATGGTGTTTTTTATAGATTTTAAAAATCAAGGTTTTTTGGTGTCCGGGGAAGAAAATTCCTGTTGACGGGGTCAGGGATTTTTGTGCCCAGGAGGTGAATTTTTTTTTTGACACAAATGTAAAAACCTAGGACAGTATGAGATTCGGGGTTGAATTTCATCCTTAGAAATGGTGTTTTTTATAGATTTTAAAAATCAAGATTTTTTTGTGTCCAGGGAAGAAAATTCGTGATGCCGGGGTCAGGATTTTTGTGCCCAGGAGGTAAATTTTTTTTGACCCAAATGTAAAAACAGACACCAGAATTAGATTCGAGTTTTAATTTCATCCTTAAAAATGGTTTTTTTCATAGATTTTAAAAATCAAGATTTTTTGATGTCCGGGGAAGAAAATTCGTGATGCCGGGGTCAGGGATTTTTGTGCCCAGGAGGTAAATTGTTTTTTTGACACAAATGTAAATACCGAGGCCAGTATGAGATTCGGGGTTGAATTTAATCCTTAAAAATCTTTTTTTTCATAGATTTTAAAAACCAAGATTTTTTGGTGTCCGGGGAAGAAAATTCCTGATGCCGGAGTCAGGGATTTTTGTGCCCAGGGGGTGAAATTTTTTTTTTGACCCAAATGTAAAAATGGACACTAGAATTAGTTTCGGGGTTGAATTTCGTCCTTAAAATTGTGTTTTTTATACTTTTTAAAAATCAAGCATTTTTTGGTGTCCGTGGAAGAAAATTCCTGATGCCGGAGTCAGGGATTTTTGGGCCCAGGAGGTGAATGTTTTTTTTTACTCAAATCCAAAAACGGACACCAGAATGAGATTCGGGGTTGAATTTCATCCTTAAAAATGGTGTTTTCATAGCTTTTAAAAATCAAGATTTTTTTGGTGTCTGGGTAAGAAATTCCTTATGCCGATTTTTAGCCCAGGAGGTGAAAAAAAATTTCTGACTCAAATCTAAAAACGGACACCAGAATGAGATTCGGGGTTGCTTTTTGTCCTTAAAAATCTCATTTTTCATAGCATTTAAAAATCAAGATTTTTTTGGTGTGCGGGGAAGAAAATTCCTGATGCCCAGGAGGTGAATATTTTTTTTGACCCAAATGTAAAAATGGATGCCAGAATTAGATTTGGGGTTGAATTTCGTCCTTCAATATGGTGTTTTTCATAGTTTTTAAAAATCAAGATTTTTTTGGTGTCCTGGGAAGATAATTCCTGATGCCAGGGTCAGGGATTTTTGTGCCCAGGAGGTGAATATTTTTTTTGACCCAAATGTAAAAACGGATGTCAGAATTAGATTTGGGGTTGAATTTTGTCCTTAAAAATGGTGTTTTTCGTAATTTTTAAAAATCAAGATTTTGTTGGGAAGAAAATTCCTGATGCTGGAGTCAGGGATTTTTGTGCCCAGGAAGTGAAAAAGTTTTTTTGACCCAAATCTAAAAACAGACACCAGAATGAGATTCAGGGTTGAATTTCACTCTTAAAAATGGTGTTTTTCATAGCTTTTAAAAAGCAAGATTTTTTTGTTGTCCGGGGAAGAAAATTCCTGATGCCGGGGTAAGGGATTTTTGTGCCCAGGAGGTGAAATTATTTTCCACCCAAATGTAAAAACGCACACCAGAATGAGATTCGGGGTTGAATTTCATTCTTAAAAATGGTGTTTTTCATAGTTTTAAAAATCAAGATTTTTTTGTTGTCCGGGGAAGAAAATTCCTGATGCCGGGGGTCAGGGACTTTTGTGCCCAGGAGGTGAATGTTTTTTTTTCTCAAATGTAAAAACGCACACCAGAATGAGATTCGGGGTTGAATTTCATTCTTAAAAATGGTGTTTTTCATAGTTTTAAAAATCAAGATTTTTTTGTTGTCCGGGGAAGAAAATTCCTGATGCCGGGGTAAGGGATTTTTGTGCCCAGGAGGTGAAATTTTTTTTCCACCCAAATCTAAAAACGGACACCAGAATGAGATTCGGGGTTGAATTTCATTCTTAAAAATGGTGTTTTTCATAGCTTTTAAAAATCAAGAATTTTTTGGTGTCCGAGGAAGAAAATTTCTGATGCCGGAGTCAGGGATTTTTGTGCCCAGGAGGTGAAATTATTTTCCACCCAAATGTAAAAACGGACACCAGAATGAGATTCGGGGTTGAATTTCGTCCTTAAAAAATGGTGTTTTTCATAGTTTATGAAAATCAAGATGCCGGAGTCAGGGATTTTTGTGCCCAGGAGGTGAAATTTTTTTATTGACTCAATTGTAAAAACGGACACCAGAATGAGATTCAGGGTTGAATTTCACTCTTAAAAATGGTGTTTTTCATAGCTTTTAAAAAGCAAGAATTTTTTGGTGTCTGAGGAAGAAAATTCCTGATGCCGGAGTCAGGCATTTTTGTGCCCAGGAGGTGAAATTATTTTCCACCCAAATGTAAAAACGCACACCAGAATGAGATTCGGGGTTGAATTTCATTCTTAAAAATGGTGTTTTTCATAGTTTTAAAAATCAAGAATTTTTTGTTGTCCCGGGAAGAAAATTCCTGATGCCGGAGTCAGGGATTTTTGTGCCCAGGAGGTGAATGTTTATTTTTACTCAAATCTAAAAACGGACACCAGAATGAGATTCGGGGTTGCTTTTTGTCCTTAAAAATGTCATTTTTCATAGCATTTAAAAATTAAGATTTTTTTGGTGTGCGGGGAAGAAAATTCCTGATTCCGGGGTCAGAGATTTTTGTGCCCAGGAGGTGAATTTTTTTTTCCACCTAAATCTATAAACGGACACCAGAATGAGATTCGGGGTTGAATTTCTTCCTTAAAAATGGTGTTTATCATAATTTTTAAAAATCAAGATTTTGTTGGGAAGAAAATTCCTGATGCCGGAGTCAGGGATTTTTGTGCCCAGGAGGTGAAATTTTTTTCCACCCAAATGTAAAAACGCACACTAGAATGAGATTCGGGGTTGGATTTCATTCTTAAAAATGGTGTTTTTCATAGCTTTTAAATATTAAGAATTTTTTGGTGTCCGGGGAAGAAAATTCCTAATGCCGAAGGCAAGGCAAGGCAAGGCAAAGCAAGGCAAGGCAAGGCAAATTTCAAATTTCAAATTTCTTTTTTTTTTTTTATTGAAAAGTTTTATAAAATACAATTTTCCTTTAAAAAAACCCCCCTTCCCCCTCCCTCCTCCCCTCCCTACCTCCCCCCTATCTCCCCCCCTCCCCCTCCCCCTCCTCCCTCCCCTACCTCCCCCCCTCCACTTCCCCTCCTCCCCCCTCCCCCCCCTGACTTCCCAGAGCAAAATACAAGGTATATATCTAAAAGGCAATCATAAACAATCATATACTAACAATTATAAACTCTAAAATCCATCACTCTCTAGCTTGTATATAGTAAACCAATCCTTAATAATACTAAATATATATAAAAAACTAAAATAAAAGAAAACTAGCATCATTCCCATCTATGTTCTTCCACAATTCACTATTACCTTAACATATTCTCATTTGCACATTAATAAATAGTTCTTACACAAATTAACCCACATTAACCCACAAAACTTTCTTCCTCTTCCTCTGTAGTAAGTTGTCCATTAATTCCAAATTAAAAAAAAAAAATCTATTACCATACATAGCATCCCAAAACTTTTTTTTTTTTTTATTAAAAACACAACTACCACTTAACTATAAATATTTTGTGGAAGTTCCATAGATTTCTACTGGTCTTATTTTTTTTCCTTTTTTGAGCGTTTTAAGGCAGCACGCGTCACCCTCTGTTCTCTAAGATCATCCAAAAGAGTTGCAGCTTGAACTCCTCCTGTACCCTTCTCGTCTATCTGTGCATCTTCATCCTCTTGATGTTCTCCTTCTCCAGATCCCTCTGCAGCTTCCAGAAGTGTTGATGGGGTTACTTTCAAGACATTATTATAAAAATCATGCGCTTGCTTCACATTACTCAAACAGTACCTTTTGCCATCATACATGAAGCTCAACCCAGCTGGGATCTCCCATCTGAACCTTATATCTCTTTGCTTGAGCTCTTGCACAAGAAATATAAAATCCTTCCTTCTCTTTAAAATCTTTGGAGGAATTTCTTTTAGAACCAAAACTTGTTGACCAGCAATCACAACTTTGGTATCGTAGGCAGCTTGTATAACTTCATCTCTAATTTCCCTTTTTACAAAATAAACCACCACATCTCTAGGCAACTTTCTCTGTTTAGCAATCCACGAATTCACACGAAACACTTTGTCCATACCTTGTTTTAATTCAGATGCTGGATGGTTCAATACTCCCTCAAAAGCCTCAGAAACCAGCTGCTTTAAATCTTCCTTAATATTCTCTTTTAGGCCTCTAATTCTCACAGCAAACTGCATCTGGTAAAATTGGGCCAAGCTCTGTTCACTGTCGATTTTGTCTTTTAAATCTTCAATTTCCAATACTTTTGCTTCTAATAAAGCATTCTTTTGAATCAAATCTTGCACTTGATCATCCAGCACCTCCACACATTTAGCAACTTTTTGCACTGAGGACAAAATGTCTACCTTCATTTCTCTAAGTTTCTGTTCCATCCTTTCTTCCATTCTCTGCTCCAATTTCTCCAATTTCTCCTCCATCTGTAGAAATTTAACACCCATTGACTCCAAAATTAACTGGGTATGTTTTTCAAGATCCTTCGATGTCAATACATCAGGAGAATGCAACGCCTGCAGCAATGATTGTTGTTGCACCGGAGAATTTCCAGCACTCCGAAAAGTTCTAGGGGGAGGTTTAGCCGCCATCTTTTACTTACAATTGTGACGCACTTTCACTTTAAGTTTTAAGCAAAGTCCATCAAGCTTGAGAGTAAAATAAAATCTTCTTCATCTCTTCATCTTTCCCTCTTGTACTGCTCTGCCTGCTCTTTCCCTTTCATAGTCTCTCCTTCAAGCAGGGATGGTCGCAGACGCCTGGCTCTGCTCCATGAAGTCCGGAGCAGAGACGCTAGCCAGCTGGGAGCAGCCCAGGCTACGGGGGAGTTCAATCCTTCAGCCGCCCAAGCTCCAAGCTCAGGCGGCCCCGGAGAACTCAACCCCCACCTGGGGGCTCACCCCCTCCTCTTCTCCCGAGGAGGGGGCTTCAGATTCGCCCGAACAGCTGATCGGCGCTGTTTCGGGCGAAAAAACACCAGCTGAGCCGCGGGCAGCCCGGGAAGGCTCCCTCCGTCGCCGCGGAGCCACCGGAAGTTCAAATTTCAAATTTCAAATTTCAAATTTCAAATTTCAAATTTCAAATTTCAAATTTCAAATTTCAAATTTCAAATTTCAAATTTCAAATTTCAAAT
This sequence comes from Vipera ursinii, assembly GCF_947247035.1. Taxonomy (NCBI): domain Eukaryota; kingdom Metazoa; phylum Chordata; class Lepidosauria; order Squamata; family Viperidae; genus Vipera; species Vipera ursinii. The sequence goes on along the minus strand of NC_139513.1, from coordinate 163,474,533 downwards.
TTCAAATTATTTCAAATTTCAAATTTCAAATTTCATTAATTTTATTTAATTTAATTTAAAATCCCTCAGTCCAGGCCAGACAATTCAAACAACCAGGTTTTTAAGTCCCGGCGATTTTTGTGCCCAGGAGGTGAATTTTTTTTTCAACCCAAATGTATAAATAGACACCAGAATGAGATTCGGGGTTGAATTTCGTCCTTCAAAATGGTGTTTTTCATAGATTTTAAATTCAAGATTTTTTTGGTGTGCGGGGAAGAAAATTCCTGATGCCGGAGTCAGGGATTTTTGTGCCCAGGAGGTGAATGTTTTTTTTTACTCAAATCTAAAAACGGACACCAGAATGAGATTCGGGGTTGAATTTCATCCTTAAAAATGGTGTTTTCATAGCTTTTAAAAATCAAGATTTTTTTTGGTGTCTGGGTAAGAAAATTCCTTATGCTGATTTTTGTGCCCAGGAGGTGAAAAAAAATTTCTGACTCAAATCTAAAAACGGACACCAGAATGAGATTCGGGGTTGCTTTTTGTCCTTAAAAATGTCATTTTTCATAGCATTTAAAAATCAAGATTTTTTTGGTGTGCGGGGAAGAAAATTCCTGATGCCGGGGTCAGGGATTTTTGTGCCCAGGAGGTGAAATTTTTTCCCCACCCAAATCTAAAAACGGACACCAGAATGAGATTCGTGGTTGAATTTCATTCTCAAAAATGGTGTTTTTCATTGCTTTTAAAAATCAAGATTTTTGTGGTGTCCGGGGAAGAAAATTCCTGATGCCAGGGTCAGGGATTTTTGTGCCCAGGAGGTGAATAATTTTTTTGACCCAAATGTAAAAACGGATGCCAGAATTAGATTTGGGGTTGAATTTCGTCCTTCAAAATGGTGTTTTTCATAGTTTTTAAAAATGAAGATTTTTTTGGTGTCAGGGGAAGATAATTCCTGATGCCGGAGTCAGGGATTTTTGGGCCCAGGAGGTGAAATTTTTTTTTTTGACTCAAATGTAAAAACAGACACCCGAATAGATTCAGGGTTGAATTTTGTACTTAAAAATTGTGTTTTTCATAATTTTTAAAAATCAAGATTTTGTTGGGAAGAAAATTCCTGATGCCGGAGTGAGGGATTTTTGTGCCCAGGAGGTGAAATTTTTTTTCCACCTAAATCTATAAACGGACACCGGAATGAGATTCGGGGTTGAATTTCGTGCTTAAAAATGGTGTTTTTCATAGCTTTTAAAAATCAAGATTTTTTAGGTGTCCGGGGAAGAAAATTCCTGATGCCGGGGTCAGAGAGTTTTGTGCCCAGGAGGTGAATTTTTTTTCCACACCCAAATCTATAAACAGACACCGGAATGAGATTCGGGGTTGAATTTCATGCTTAAAAATGGTGTTTTTCATAGCTTTTAAAAATCAAGAATTTTTTGGTGTCCGGGGAAGAAAATTCCTGATGCCGGAGTCAGGGATTTTTGTGCCCAGGAGGTGAATGTTTATTTTTACTCAAATCTAAAAACGGACACCAGAATGAGATTCGGGGTTGCTTTTTGTCCTTAAAAATGTCATTTTTCATAGCATTTAAAAATCAAGATTTTTTTGGTGTGCGGGGAAGAAAATTCCTGATGCCGGGGTCAGGGATTTTTGTGCCCAGGAGGTGAATTTTTTTTTCCCACCCAAATCTATAAACGGACGCCGGAATGAGATTCGGGGTTGAATTTTGTGCTTAAAAATGGTGTTTTTCATAGCTTTTAAAAATCAAGAATTTTTTGGTGTCCGGGGAAGAAAATTCCTGATGCCGGAGTCAGGGACTTTTGTGCCCAGGAGGTGAAATTATTTTCCACTCAAATGTAAAAACGGACGCCAGAATTAGATTTGGGGTTTAATTTCATGCTTAAAAATGGTGTTTTCTATAGATATTAAAAATCAAGGTTTTTTGGTGTCCGGGGAAGAAAATTCCTGATGCCGGGGTGAGGGATTTTTGTGCCCAGGAGGTGAATTTTTCGTTTTTGACCCAAATGTAAAAACGGATGCCAGAATTACATTCGGGGTTTAATTTCACGCTTAAAAATTGTGTTTTTTATACTTTTTAAAAATCAAGCATTTTTTGGTGTCCGGGCTAGTAAATTTCTGATGCCGGGGTCAGGGATTTTTGTGCCCAGGAGGTGAATTTTTCGTTGTTGACCCAAATGTAAAAACGGATGCCAGAATTACATTCGGGGTTGAATTTCACGCTTAAAAATGGTGTTTTTTATAGTTTTTAAAAATCAAGAATTTTTTGTTGTCCGTGAAAGAAAATTACTGATGCCGGGGTCAGGGATTTCATTTGCCTAGGAGGTGAACATTATTTTTTTGACTCAAATGTAAAAACGGACGCCAGAATTAGATTTGGGGTTTAATTTCATGCTTAAAAATGGTGTTTTCTATATTTTTTAAAAATCAAGGTTTTTTGGTGTCCGGGGAAGAAAATTCCTGATGCCGGGGTGAGGGATTTTTGTGCCCAGGAGGTGAATATTTCGTTGTTGACCCAAATGTAAAAACGGATGCCAGAATTACATTCGGGGTTTAATTTCACGCTTAAAAATGGTGTTTTTTATACTTTTTAAAAATCAAGCATTTTTTGGTGTCCGGGCAAGTAAATTTTTGATGCCGGGGTCAGGGATTTTTGTGCCCAGGGGGTGAAATTTTTTTTTGACCCAAATGTAAAAATGGACACTAGAATTAGTTTCGGGGTTGAATTTCATCCTTAAAAATGGTGCTTTTTATAGTTTTTAAAAATCAAGAATTTTTTTGGTGTCCGGGCAAGAAAATTCCTGATGCCAGAGTCAGGGATTTTTGTGCCCAGGAGGTGAAAAAGATTTTTTGACACAAATGTAAAAACTGAGGCCAGTATGAGATTCGGGGTTGAATTTCATCCTTAGAAATGGTGTTTTTTATAGATTTTAAAAATCAAGATTTTTTTGTGTCCAGGGAAGAAAATTCGTGATGCCGGGGTCAGGGATTTTTGTGCCCAGGAGGTAAATTTTTTTTGACCCAAATGTAAAAACAGACACCAGAATTAGATTCGAGTTTTAATTTCATCCTTAAAAATGGTTTTTTTCATAGATTTTAAATATCAAGAATTTTTTGGTGTCCAGGAAAGAAAATTCGTGATGCCGGGGTCAGGGATTTTTGTGCCCAGGAGGTGAATTTTTTTTTTGACCCAAATGTAAAAATGGACACCAGAATTACATTCGGGGTTGAATTTCACGCTTAAAAATGGTGTTTTTTATAGTTTTTAAAAATCAAGAATTTTTTGGTGTCCGGGAAAGAAAATTACTGATGCCGGGGTCAGGGATTTTATTTGCCTAAGAGGTGAACATTTTTTTTTTACTCAAATGTAAAAACGGACGCCAGAATTAAATTTGGGGTTTAATTTCATGCTTAAAAATGGTGTTTTCTATAGATTTTAAAAATCAAGGTTTTTTGGTGTCCGGGGAAGAAAATTCCTGATGCCGGGATGAGGGATATTTGTGCCCAGGAGGTGAATTTTTCGTTGTTCACCCAAATGTAAAAACGGATGCCAGAATTACATTCGGGGTTTAATTTCACGCTTAAAAATTGTGTTTTTTATACTTTTTAAAAATCAAGCATTTTTTGGTGTCCGGGCTAGTAAATTTCTGATGCCGGGGTCAGGGATTTTTGTGCCCAGGAGGTGAATTTTTCGTTGTTGACCCAAATGTAAAAACGGATGCCAGAATTACATTCGGGGTTGAATTTCACGCTTAAAAATGGTGTTTTTTATAGTTTTTAAAAATCAAGAATTTTTTGTTGTCCGGGAAAGAAAATTACTGATGCCGGGGTCAGGGATTTTTGTGCCCAGGAGGTGAAATTTTTTTCCCACCCAAATCTAAAAATGGACACCAGAATGAGATTCAGGGTTGAATTTCATTCTCAAAAATGGTGTTTTTCATTGCTTTTAAAAATTAAGAATTTTTTGGTGTCCGGGGAAGGAAATTCCTGATGCCGGAGTCAGGGATTTTTGTGCCCAGGAGGTGAAATTTTTTTTTCCACCCAAATGTAAAAACGGACACCAGAATGAGATTCAGGGTTGAATTTCATTCTCAAAAATGGTGTTTTTCATTGCTTTTAAAAATTAAGAATTTTTTGGTGTCCGGGGAAGAAAATTCCTAATGCCGAAGGCAAGGCAAGGCAAGGCAAAGCAAGGCAAGGCAAGGCAAATTTCATATTTCAAATTTCAAATTTCAAATTTCAAATTTCAAATTTCAAATTTCAAATTTCTTTAATTTTATTTAATTTAATTTAAAATCCCAAAGTCCAGGCCAGACAATTCAAAAAACCAGGTTTTTAAGTCCCGGCGATTTTTGTGCCCAGGAGGTGAAATTTTTTTTCCACCCAAATGTATAAATAGACACCAGAATGCGATTCGGGGTTGAATTTCGTCCATCAAAATGGTGTTTTTCATAGATTTTAAATTCAAGATTTTTTTGGTGTGCGGGGAAGAAAATTCCTGATGCCGGAGTCAGGGACTTTTGTGCCCAGGAGGTGAAATTATTTTCCACCCAAATGTAAAAACGCACACCAGAATGAAATTCGGGCTTGAATTTCATTCTTAAAAATGATGTTTTTCATAGCTTTTAAAAATCAAGAATTTTTTGGTGTCCGGGGAAGAAAATTCCTGATGTCGGAGTCAGGGATTTTTGTGCCCAGGAGGTGAAATTTTTTTTTCCACCCAAATGTCAAAACGCACACTAGAATGAGATTCGGGGTTGAATTTCATTCTTAAAAATGGTGTTTTACATAGCTTTTAAAAATTAAGAATTTTTTGGTGTCCGGGGAAGAAAATTCCTAAAGCCGAAGGCAAGGCAAGGCAAGGCAAGGCAAAGCAAGGCAAGGCAAGGAAAATTTCAAATTTCAAATTTCAAATTTCAAATTTCAAATTTCAAATTTCAAATTTCAAATTTCAAATTTCAAATTTCTTTAATTATATTTAATTTAATTTAAAATCCCAAAGTCCAGGCCAGACAATTCAAAAAACCAGGTTTTTAAGTCCCGGCGATTTTTGTGCCCAGGAGGTGAAATTATATTCCACCCAAATGTAAAAACGCACACCAGAATGAAATTCGGACTTGAATTTCATTCTTAAAAATGATGTTTTTCATAGCTTTTAAAAATCAAGAATTTTTTGGTGTCCGGGGAAGAAAATTCCTGATGTCGGAGTCAGGGATTTTTGTGCCCAGGAGGTAAAATTTTTTTTCCCACCCAAATGTAAAAACGGACACCAGAATGAGATTCGGGGTTGAATTTCTTCCTTAAAAATGGTGTTTATCATAATTTTTAAAAATCAAAATTTTGTTGGGAAGAAAATTCCTGATGCCGGAGTCAGGGATTTTTGTGCCCAGGAGGTGAAATTTTTTTCCACCCAAATGTCAAAACGCACACTAGAATGAGATTCGGGGTTGAATTTCATTCTTAAAAATGGTGTTTTACATAGCTTTTAAAAATTAAGAATTTTTTGGTGTCCGGGGAAGAAAATTCCTAATGCCGAAGGCAAGGCAAGGCAAGGCAAGGCAAAGCAAGGCAAGGCAAATTTCAAATTTCAAATTTCAAATTTCAAATTTCAAATTTCAAATTTCAAATTTCAAATTTCAAATTTCAAATTTCAAATTTCAAATTTCAAATTTCAAATTTCAAATTTCAAATTTCAAATTTCAAATTTCAAATTTCAAATTTCAAATTTCAAATTTCAAATTTCAAATTTCAAATTTCAAATTTCAAATTTCAAATTTCAAATTTCAAATTTCAAATTCAAATTATTTCAAATTTCAAATTTCAAATTTCAAATTTCAAATTTCAAATTTCTTTAATTTTATTTAATTTAATTTAAAATCCCTCAGTCCAGGCCAGACAATTCAAACAACCAGGTTTTTAAGTCCCGGCGATTTTTGTGCCCAGGAGGTGAAGTTTTTTTTCAACCCAAATGTATAAATAGACACCAGAATGAGATTCGGGGTTGAATTTCATCCTTCAAAATGGTGTTTTTAATAGATTTTAAATTCAAGATTTTTTTGGTGTGCAGGGAAGAAAATTAATGATGCCGGAGTCAGGGATTTTTGTGCCCAGGAGGTGAATGTTTTTTTTTACGAAAATCTAAAAACGGACACCAGAATGAGATTCGGGGTTGAATTTCATCCTTAAAAATGGTGTTTTCATAGCTTTTAAAAATCAAGATTTTTTTGGTGTCTGGGTAAGAAAATTCCTTATGCCGATTTTTGTGCCCAGGAGGTGAAAAAAAATTTCTGACTCAAATCTAAAAACGGACACCAGAATGAGATTCGGGGTTGCTTTTTGTCCTTAAAAATGTCATTTTTCATAGCATTTAAAAATCAAGATTTTTTTGGTGTGCGGGGAAGAAAATTCCTGATGCCGGGGTCAGGGATTTTTGTGCCCAGGAGGTGAAATTTTTTTCCCACCCAAATCTAAAAACAGACACCAGAATGAGATTCGGGGTTGAATTTCATTCTCAAAAATGGTGTTTTTCATTGCTTTTAAAAATCAAGATTTTTTTGGTGTCCGGGGAAGAAAATTCCTTATGCCAGGGTCAGGGATTTTTGTGCCCAGGAGGTGAATATTTTTTTTGACCCAAATGTAAAAACGGATGCCAGAATTAGATTTGCGGTTGAATTTCGTCCTTCATAATGGTGTTTTTAATAGTTTTTAAAAATAAAGATTTTTTTGGTGTCAGGGGAAGATAATTCCTGATGCCGGGGTCAGGGATTTTTGTGCCCAGGAGGTGAAAAAATTTTTTCCACCCAAATCTATAAACGGACACCAGAATGAGATTCGGGGTTGCTTTTTGTCCTTAAAAATGTCACTTTTCATAGCATTTAAAAATCAAGATTTTTTTGTTGTGCGGGGAAGAAAATTCCTGATGCCGGGGTCAGGGATTTTTGTGCCCAGGAGGTGAAATTTTTCCCCACCCAAATCTAAAAACGGACACCAGAATGTGATTCGGGGTTGAATTTCATTCTCAAAAATGGTGTTTTTCATTGCTTTTAAAAATCAAGATTTTTGTGGTGTCCGGGGAAGAAAATTCCTGATGCCAGGGTCAGGGATTTTTGTGCCCAGGAGGTGAATAATTTTTTTGACCCAAATGTAAAAACGGATGCCAGAATTAGATTTGGGGTTGAATTTCGTCCTTCAAAATGGTGTTTTTCATAGTTTTTAAAAATGAAGATTTTTTTGGTGTCAGGGGAAGATAATTCCTGATGCCGGAGTCAGGGATTTTTGGGCCCAGGAGGTGAAATTTTTTTTTTTGACTCAAATGTAAAAACAGACACCCGAATAGATTCAGGGTTGAATTTTGTACTTAAAAATTGTGTTTTTCATAATTTTTAAAAATCAAGATTTTGTTGGGAAGAAAATTCCTGATGCCGGAGTGAGGGATTTTTGTGCCCAGGAGGTGAAATTTTTTTTCCACCTAAATCTATAAACGGACACCGGAATGAGATTCGGGGTTGAATTTCGTGCTTAAAAATGGTGTTTTTCATAGCTTTTAAAAATCAAGATTTTTTACGTGTCCGGGAAGAAAATTCCTGATGCCGGAGTCAGGGATTTTTGTGCCCAGGAGGTGAATGTTTTTTTTTACTCAAATCTAAAAACGGACACCAGAATGAGATTCGGGGTTGAATTTCATCCTTAAAAATGGTGTTTTCATAGCTTTTAAAAATCAAGATTTTTTTGGTGTCTGGGTAAGAAAATTCCTTATGCCGATTTTTGTGCCCAGGAGGTGAAAAAAAATTTCTGACTCAAATCTAAAAACGGACACCAGAATGAGATTCGGGGTTGCTTTTTGTCCTTAAAAATGTCATTTTTCATAGCATTTAAAAATCAAGATTTTTTTGGTGTGCGGGGAAGAAAATTCCTGATGCCGGGGTCAGGGATTTTTGTGCCCAGGAGGTGAAATTTTTTTCCCACCCAAATCTAAAAACGGACACCAGAATGAGATTCGGGGTTGAATTTCATTCTCAAAAATGGTGTTTTTCATTGCTTTTAAAAATCAAGATTTTTTTGGTGTCCGGGGAAGAAAATTCCTTATGCCAGGGTCAGGGATTTTTGTGCCCAGGAGGTGAATATTTTTTTTGACCCAAATGTAAAAACGGATGCCAGAATTAGATTTGCGGTTGAATTTCGTCCTTCATAATGGTGTTTTTCATAGTTTTTAAAAATAAAGATTTTTTTGGTGTCAGGGGAAGATAATTCCTGATGCCGGGGTCAGGGATTTTTGTGCCCAGGAGGTGAAAAAAATTTTTCCACCCAAATCTATAAACGGACACCAGAATGAGATTCGAGGTTGCTTTTTGTCCTTAAAAATGTCATTTTTCATAGCATTTAAAAATCAAGATTTTTTTGGTGTGCGGGGAAGAAAATTCCTGATGCCGGGGTCAGGGATTTTTGTGCCCAGGAGGTGAAATTTTTCCCCACCCAAATCTAAAAACGGACACCAGAATGTGATTCGGGGTTGAATTTCATTCTCAAAAATGGTGTTTTTCATTGCTTTTAAAAATCAAGATTTTTGTGGTGTCCGGGGAAGAAAATTCCTGATGCCAGGGTCAGGGATTTTTGTGCCCAGGAGGTGAATAATTTTTTTGACCCAAATGTAAAAACGGATGCCAGAATTAGATTTGGGGTTGAATTTCGTCCTTCAAAATGGTGTTTTTCATAGTTTTTAAAAATGAAGATTTTTTTGGTGTCAGGGGAAGATAATTCCTGATGCCGGAGTCAGGGATTTTTGGGCCCAGGAGGTGAAATTTTTTTTTTTTGACTCAAATGTAAAAACAGACACCCGAATAGATTCAGGGTTGAATTTTGTACTTAAAAATTGTGTTTTTCATAATTTTTAAAAATCAAGATTTTGTTGGGAAGAAAATTCCTGATGCCGGAGTGAGGGATTTTTTTGCCCAGGAGGTGAAAATTTTTTTCCACCTAAATCTATAAACGGACACCGGAATGAGATTCGGGGTTGAATTTCGTGCTTAAAAATGGTGTTTTTCATAGCTTTTAAAAATCAAGATTTTTTAGGTGTCCGGGGAAGAAAATTCCTGATGCCGGAGTCAGGGATTTTTGTGCCCAGGAGGTGAATGTTTATTTTTACTCAAATCTAAAAACGGACACCAGAATGAGATTCGGGGTTGCTTTTTGTCCTTAAAAATGTCATTTTTCATAGCATTTAAAAATTAAGATTTTTTTGGTGTGCGGGGAAGAAAATTCCTGATGCCGGGGTCAGAGATTTTTGTGCCCAGGAGGTGAATTTTTTTTTCCACCCAAATGTAAAAACGCACACTAGAATGAGATTCGGGGTTGGATTTCATTCTTAAAAATGGTGTTTTTCATAGCTTTTAAATATTAAGAATTTTTTGGTGTCCGGGGAAGAAAATTCCTAATGCCGAAGGCAAGGCAAGGCAAGGCAAAGCAAGGCAAGGCAAGGCAAATTTCAAATTTCAAATTTCAAATTTCAAATTTCAAATTTCAAATTTCAAATTTCAAATTTCAAATTTCAAATTTCAAATTTCAAATTTCAAATTTCAAATTTCAAATTTCAAATTTCAAATTTCAAATTTCAAATTTCAAATTTCAAATTTCAAATTTCAAATTTCAAATTTCAAATTTCAAATTTCAAATTTCAAATTTCAAATTTCAAATTATTTCAAATTTCAAATTTCAAATTTCATTAATTTTATTTAATTTAATTTAAAATCCCTCAGTCCAGGCCAGACAATTCAAACAACCAGGTTTTTAAGTCCCGGCGATTTTTGTGCCCAGGAGGTGAATTTTTTTTTCAACCCAAATGTATAAATAGACACCAGAATGAGATTCGGGGTTGAATTTCGTCCTTCAAAATGGTGTTTTTCATAAATTTTAAATTCAAGATTTTTTTGGTGTGCGGGGAAGATAATTCCTGATGCCGGAGTCAGGGATTTTTGTGCCCAGGAGGTGAATGTTTTTTTTTTACTCAAATCTAAAAACGGACACCAGAATGAGATTCGGGGTTGAATTTCATCCTTAAAAATGGTGTTTTCATAGCTTTTAAAAATCAAGATTTTTTTGGTGTCTGGGTAAGAAAATTCCTTATGCTGATTTTTGTGCCCAGGAGGTGAAAAAAAATTTCTGACTCAAATCTTAAAACGGACACCAGAATGAGATTCGGGGTTGCTTTTTGTCCTTAAAAATGTCATTTTTCATAGCATTTAAAAATCAAGATTTTTTTGGTGTGCGGGGAAGAAAATTCCTGATGCCGGGGTCAGGGATTTTTGTGCCCAGGAGGTGAAATTTTTTTCCCACCCAAATCTAAAAACGGACACCAGAATGAGATTCGGGGTTGAATTTCATTCTCAAAAATGGTGTTTTTCATTGCTTTTAAAAATCAAGATTTTTGTGGTGTCCGGGGAAGAAAATTCCTGATGCCAGGGTCAGGGATTTTTGTGCCCAGGAGGTGAATAATTTTTTTGACCCAAATGTAAAAACGGATGCCAGAATTAGATTTGGGGTTGAATTTCGTCCTTCAAAATGGTGTTTTTCATAGTTTTTAAAAATGAAGATTTTTTTGGTGTCAGGGGAAGATAATTCCTGATGCCGGAGTCAGGGATTTTTGGGCCCAGGAGGTGAAATTTTTTTTTTTGACTCAAATGTAAAAACAGACACCCGAATAGATTCAGGGTTGAATTTTGTACTTAAAAATTGTGTTTTTCATAATTTTTAAAAATCAAGATTTTGTTGGGAAGAAAATTCCTGATGCTGGAGTGAGGGATTTTTGTGCCCAGGAGGTGAAATTTTTTTTTCCACCTAAATCTATAAACGGACACCGGAATGAGATTCGGGGTTGAATTTCGTGCTTAAAAATGGTGTTTTTCATAGCTTTTAAAAATCAAGATTTTTTAGGTGTCCGGGGAAGAAAATTCCTGATTCCGGGGTCAGAGAGTTTTGTGCCCAGGAGGTGAATTTTTTTTCCACACCCAAATCTATAAACAGACGCCGGAATGAGATTCGGGGTTGAATTTCATGCTTAAAAATGGTGTTTTTCATAGCTTTTAAAAATCAAGAATTTTTTGGTGTCCGGGGAAGAAAATTCCTGATGCCGGAGTCAGGGATTTTTGTGCCCAGGAGGTGAATGTTTATTTTTACTCAAATCTAAAAACGGACACCAGAATGAGATTCGGGGTTGCTTTTTGTCCTTAAAAATGTCATTTTTCATAGCATTTAAAAATCAAGATTTTTTTGGTGTGCGGGGAACAAAATTCCTGATGCCGGGGTCAGGGATTTTTGTGCCCAGGAGGTGAATTTTTTTTCCCCACCCAAATCTATAAACGGACGCCGGAATGAGATTCGGGGTTGAATTTCGTGCTTAAAAATGGTGTTTTTCATAGCTTTTAAAAATCAAGAATTTTTTGGTGTCCGGGGAAGAAAATTCCTGATGCCGGGGTGAGGGATTTTTCTGCCCAGGAGGTGAATTTTTCGTTGTTGACCCAAATGTAAAAACGGATGCCAGAATTACATTCGGGGTTTAATTTCACGCTTAAAAATTGTGTTTTTTATACTTTTTATAAATCAAGCATTTTTTGGTGTCCGGGCTAGTAAATTTCTGATGCCGGGGTCAGGGATTTTTGTGCCCAGGAGGTGAATTTTTCGTTGTTGACCCAAATGTAAAAACGGATGCCAGAATTACATTTGGGGTTGAATTTCACGCTTAAAAATGGTGTTTTTTATAGTTTTTAAAAATCAAGAATTTTTTGTTGTCCGTGAAAGAAAATTACTGATGCCGGGGTCAGGGATTTCATTTGCCTAGGAGGTGAACATTATTTTTTTGACTCAAATGTAAAAACGGACGCCAGAATTAGATTTGGGGTTTAATTTCATGCTTAAAAATGGTGTTTTCTATATTTTTTAAAAATCAAGGTTTTTTGGTGTCCGGGGAAGAAAATTCCTGATGCCGGGTTGAGGGATTTTTGTGCCCAGGAGGTGAATTTTTCGTTGTTGACCCAAATGTAAAAACGGATGCCAGAATTACATTCGGGGTTTAATTTCACGCTTAAAAATTGTGTTTTTTATACTTTTTAAAAATCAAGAATTTTTTGGTTTCCGGGCTAGTAAATTTCTGATGCCGGGGTCAGGGATTTTTGTGCCCAAGAGGTGAATTTTTTTTTTGACCCAAATGTAAAAATGGACACCAGAATTACATTCGGGGTTTAATTTCACGCTTAAAAATGGTGTTTTTTATACTTTTTAAAAATCAAGCATTTTTTTGTGTCCGGGCAAGTAAATTTGTGATGCCGGGGTCAGGGATTTTTGTGCCCAGGAGGTGAAAAAGATTTTTTGACACAAATGTAAAAACCGAGTTCAGTATGAGATTCGGGGTTGAATTTCATCCTTAGAAATGGAGTTTTTTTATAGATTTTAAAAATCAAGATTTTTTGTGTCCAGGGAAGAAAATTCGTGATGCCGGGGTCAGGGATTTTTGTGCCCAGGAGGTAAATTTTTTTTGACCCAAATGTAAAAACAGACACCAGAATTAGATTCGAGTTTTAATTTCATCCTTAAAAATGGTTTTTTTCATAGATTTTAAAAATCAAGATTTTTTGATGTCCGGGGAAGATAATTCGTGATGCCGGGGTCAGGGATTTTTGTGCCCAGGAGGTAAAATTTTTTTTTGACACAAATGTAAAAACCGAGGCCAGTATGAGATTCGGGGTTGAATTTAATCCTTAAAAATCTTTTTTTTCATAGATTTTAAAAACCAAGATTTTTTGGTGTCCGGGGAAGAAAATTCCTGATGCCGGAGTCAGGGATTTTTGTGCCCAGGGGGTGAAATTTTTTTTTTGACCCAAATGTAAAAATGGACACCAGAATTACATTCGGGGTTGAATTTCACGCTTAAAAATGGTGTTTTTTATAGTTTTTAAAAATCAAGAATTTTTTGTTGTCCGGGAAAGAAAATTACTGATGCCGGGGTCAGGGATTTTATTTGCCTAGGAGGTGAACATTTTTTTTTTGACTCAAATGTAAAAACGGACGCCAGAATTAGATTTGGGGTTTAATTTCATGCTTAAAAATGGTGTTTTCTATAGATTTTAAAAATCAAGGTTTTTTGGTGTCCGGGGAAGAAAATTCCTGATGCCGGGGTGAGGGATTTTTGTGCCCAGGAGGTGAATATTTCGTTGTTGACCCAAATGTAAAAACGGATGCCAGAATTACATTCGGGGTTTAATTTCACGCTTAAAAATGGTGTTTTTTATACTTTTTAAAAATCAAGCATTTTTTGGTGTCCGGGCTAGTAAATTTCTGATGCCGGGGTCAGGGATTTTTGTGCCCAGGAGGTGAAAAAGATTTTTTGACACAAATGTAAAAACCGAGTCCAGTATGAGATTCGGGGTTGAATTTCATCCTTAGAAATGGTGTTTTTTATACTTGTTAAAAATCAAGCATTTTTTGGTGTCCGGGCAAGTAAATTTCTGATTTCGGAGTCAGGGATTTTTGTGCCCAGGAGGTGACATTTTTTTTGACCCAAATGTAAAAACGGATGCCAGAATTACATTCGGGGTTGAATTTCACGCTTAAAAATGGTGTTTTTTATAGTTTTTAAAAATCAAGCATTTTTTGGTGTCCGGGGAAGAAAATTCCTGTTGCCGGGTTCAGGGATTTTTGTGCCCAGCGGGTGAAAAATTTTTTTTGACCCAAATGTAAAAATGGACGCCAGAATTAGATTCGGGGTTGAATTTCACCCTTGAAAATGGTGTTTTTCATAGATTTTAAAAATCAAGATTTTTTTGGTGTCAGGGGAAGAAAATTCATGATGCCAGGGTCAGGGATTTTTGTGCCCAGGAGTTGAATTTTTTTTTGTTGACCCAAATGTAAAAACGGATGCCAGAATTACATTCGGGGTTTAATTTCACGCTTAAAAATGGTGTTTTTTATACTTTTTAAAAATCAAGCATTTTTTGGTGTCCGGGCAAGTAAATTTGTGATGCCGGGGTCAGGGATTTTTGTGCCCAGGAGGTGAAAAAGATTTTTTGACACAAATGTAAAAACCGAGTTCAGTATGAGATTCGGGGTTGAATTTCATCCTTAGAAATGGAGTTTTTTTATAGATTTTAAAAATCAAGATTTTTTTGTGTCCAGGGAAGAAAATTCGTGATGCCGGGGTCAGGGATTTTTGTGCCCAGGAGGTAAATTTTTTTTGACCCAAATGTAAAAACAGACACCAGAATTAGATTCGAGTTTTAATTTCATCCTTAAAAATGGTTTTTTTCATAGATTTTAAAAATCAAGATTTTTTGATGTCCGGGGAAGATAATTCGTGATGCCGGGGTCAGGGATTTTTGTGCCCAGGAGGTAAATTTTTTTTTTGACACAAATGTAAAAACCGAGGCCAGTATGAGATTCGGGGTTGAATTTAATCCTTAAAAATCTTTTTTTTCATAGATTTTAAAAACCAAGATTTTTTGGTGTCCGGGGAAGAAAATTCCTGATGCCGGAGTCAGGGATTTTTGTGCCCAGGGGGTGAAATTTTTTTTTTGACCCAAATGTAAAAATGGACACCAGAATTACATTCGGGGTTGAATTTCACGCTTAAAAATGGTGTTTTTTATAGTTTTTAAAAATCAAGAATTTTTTGTTGTCCGGGAAAGAAAATTACTGATGCCGGGGTCAGGGATTTTATTTGCCTAGGAGGTGAACATTTTTTTTTTGACTCAAATGTAAAAACGGACGCCAGAATTAGATTTGGGGTTTAATTTCATGCTTAAAAATGGTGTTTTCTATAGATTTTAAAAATCAAGGTTTTTTGGTGTCCGGGGAAGAAAATTCCTGATGCCGGGGTGAGGGATTTTTGTGCCCAGGAGGTGAATATTTCGTTGTTGACCCAAATGTAAAAACGGATGCCAGAATTACATTCGGGGTTTAATTTCACGCTTAAAAATTGTGTTTTTTATACTTTTTAAAAATCAAGAATTTTTTGGTGTCCGGGCTAGTAAATTTCTGATGCCGGGGTCAGGGATTTTTGTGCCCAGGAGGTGAATTTTTTTTTTGACCCAAATGTAAAAATGGACACCAGAATTACATTCGGGGTTTAATTTCACGCTTAAAAATGGTGTTTTTTATACTTTTTAAAAATCAAGCATTTTTTGGTGTCCGGGCAAGTAAATTTGTGATGCCGGGGTCAGGGATTTTTGTGCCCAGGAGGTGAAAATGATTTTTTGACACAAATGTAAAAACCGAGTTCAGTATGAGATTCGGGGTTGAATTTCATCCTTAGAAATGGAGTTTTTTTATAGATTTTAAAAATCAAGATTTTTTTGTGTCCAGGGAAGAAAATTCGTGATGCCGGGGTCAGGGATTTTTGTGCCCAGGAGGTAAATTTTTTTTGACCAAAATGTAAAAATAGACACCAGAATTAGATTCGAGTTTTAATTTCATCCTTAAAAATGGTTTTTTTCATAGATTTTAAAAATCAAGATTTTTTGATGTCCGGGGAAGATAATTCGTGATGCCGGGGTCAGGGATTTTTGTGCCCAGGAGGTAAATTTTTTTTTTGACACAAATGTAAAAACCGAGGCCAGTATGAGATTCGGGGTTGAATTTAATCCTTAAAAATATTTTTTTTCATAGATTTTAAAAACCAAGATTTTTTGGTGTCCGGGGAAGAAAATTCCTGATGCCGGAGTCAGGGATTTTTGTGCCCAGGGGGTGAAATTTTTTTTTTGACCCAAATGTAAAAATGGACACCAGAATTACATTCGGGGTTGAATTTCACGCTTAAAAATGGTGTTTTTTATAGTTTTTAAAAATCAAGAATTTTTTGTTGTCCGGGAAAGAAAATTACTGATGCCGGGGTCAGGGATTTTATTTGCCTAGGAGGTGAACATTTTTTTTTTGACTCAAATGTAAAAACGGACGCCAGAATTAGATTTGGGGTTTAATTTCATGCTTAAAAATGGTGTTTTCTATAGATTTTAAAAATCAAGGTTTTTTGGTGTCCGGGGAAGAAAATTCCTGATGCCGGGGTGAGGGATTTTTGTGCCCAGGAGGTGAATATTTCGTTGTTGACCCAAATGTAAAAACGGATGCCAGAATTACATTCGGGGTTTAATTTCACGCTTAAAAATGGTGTTTTTTATACTTTTTAAAAATCAAGCATTTTTTGGTGTCCGGGCTAGTAAATTTCTGATGCCGGGGTCAGGGATTTTTGTGCCCAGGAGGTGAAAAAGATTTTTTGACACAAATGTAAAAACCGAGTCCAGTATGAGATTCGGGGTTGAATTTCATCCTTAGAAATGGTGTTTTTTATACTTTTTAAAAATCAAGCATTTTTTGGTGTCCGGGCAAGTAAATTTCTGATTTCGGAGTCAGGGATTTTTGTGCCCAGGAGGTGACATTTTTTTTGACCCAAATGTAAAAACGGATGCCAGAATTACATTCGGGGTTGAATTTCACACTTAAAAATGGTGTTTTTTATAGTTTTTAAAAATCAAGCATTTTTTGGTGTCCGGGGAAGAAAATTCCTGTTGCCGGGTTCAGGGATTTTTGTGCCCAGCGGGTGAAAAATTTTTTTTGACCCAAATGTAAAAATGGACGCCAGAATTAGATTCGGGGTTGAATTTCACCCTTGAAAATGGTGTTTTTCATAGATTTTAAAAATCAAGATTTTTTTGGTGTCAGGGGAAGAAAATTCGTGATGCCAGGGTCAGGGATTTTTGTGCCCAGGAGTTGAATTTTTTTTTGTTGACCCAAATGTAAAAACGGATGCCAGAATTACATTCGGGGTTTAATTTCACGCTTAAAAATGGTGTTTTTTATACTTTTTAAAAATCAAGCATTTTTTGGTGTCCGGGCAAGTAAATTTCTGATGCCGGGGTCAGGGACTTTTGTGCCCAGGAGGTGAAAAAGATTTTTTGACACAAATGTAAAAACCGAGTCCAGTATGAGATTCGGGGTTGAATTTCATCCTTAGAAATGGAGTTTTTTTATAGATTTTAAAAATCAAGATTTTTTTGTGTCCAGGGAAGAAAATTCGTGATGCCGGGGTCAGGGATTTTTGTGCCCAGGAGGTAAATTTTTTTTGACCCAAATGTAAAAATGGACACTAGAATTAGTTTCGGGGTTGAATTTCGTCCTTAAAAATTGTGTTTTTTATACTTTTTAAAAATCAAGCATTTTTTGGTGTCCGGGCAAGTAAATTTCTGATGCCGGGGTCAGGGACTTTTGTGCCCAGGAGGTGAATTTTTTTTTGACCCAAATGTAAAAATGGACACCAGAATTACATTCGGGGTTGAATTTCACGCTTAAAAATGGTGTTTTTTATACTTTTTAAAAATCAAGCATTTTTTGGTGTCTGGCCAAGTAAATTTCTGATGCCGGGGTCAGGGATTTTATTTGCCTAGGAGGTAAACATTTTTTTTAACCCAAATGTAAAAACGGACGCCAGAGTTAGATTTGGGGTTTAATTTCATGCTTAAAAATGGTGTTTTTTATAGATTTTAAAAATCAAGGTTTTTTGGTGTCCGGGGAAGAAAATTCCTGTTGACGGGGTCAGGGATTTTTGTGCCCAGGAGGTGAATTTTTTTTTTGACACAAATGTAAAAACCTAGGACAGTATGAGATTCGGGGTTGAATTTCATCCTTAGAAATGGTGTTTTTTATAGATTTTAAAAATCAAGATTTTTTTGTGTCCAGGGAAGAAAATTCGTGATGCCGGGGTCAGGGATTTTTGTGCCCAGGAGGTAAATTTTTTTTGACCCAAATGTAAAAACAGACACCAGAATTAGTTTCGAGTTTTAATTTCATCCTTAAAAATGGTTTTTTTCATAGATTTTAAAAATCAAGATTTTTTGGTGTCCGGGGAAGAAAATTCGTGATTAGGGATTTTTGTGCCCAGGAGGTAAATTTTTTTTGACACAAATGTAAAAACCGAGGCCAATATGAGATTCGGGGTTGAATTTCATCCTTAGAAATGGTGTTTTTAATAGTTTTTAAAAATCAAGCATTTTTTGGTGTCCGGGGAAGAAAATTCGTGATGCTGGGGTCAGGGATTTTTGTGCCCAGGAGGTGAAATATTTTTTTTTGACCCAAATGTAAAAACGGACTCCAGAATTAGATTTGGGGTTTAATTTCATCCTTGAAAATGGTGTTTTTCATAGATTTTAAAAATCAAGATTTTTTTGTGTCCGGGGAAGAAAATTCGTGATGCCAGGAATTTTTATGCCCAGCAGGTAAATTGTTTTTTGACCCAAATGTAAAAGCAGACACCAGAATTAGATTCGAGGTTTAATTGCATCCTTAAAAATGGTGTTTTCTATACTTTTTATAAATGAAGATATTTTTGGTGTCCAGGGAAGAAAATTCCTGATGCCGGAGTCAGGGATTTTTGTGCCCAGGAGGTGAATGTTTATTTTTACTCAAATCTAAAAACGGACACCAGAATGAGATTCGGGGTTGCTTTTTGTCCTTAAAAATGTCATTTTTGATAGCATTTAAAAATCAAGATTTTTTTGGTGTGCGGGGAAGAAAATTCCTGATGCCGGGGTCAGGGATTTTTGTGCCCAGGAGGTGAATTTTTTTTTCCACCCAAATCTATAAACGGACACCAGAATGAGATTCGGGGTTGAATTTCGTGCTTAAAAATGGTGTTTTTCATAGCTTTTAAAAATCAAGATTTTTTTGGTGTACGGGGAAGAAAATTCCTGATGCCGGGGTCAGAGAGTTTTGTGCCCAGGAGGTGAATTTTTTTTTCCCACCCAAATCTATAAACAGACGCCGGAATGAGATTCGGGGTTGAATTTCGTGCTTAAAAATGGTGTTTTTTATAGCTTTTAAAAATCAAGAATTTTTTGGTGTCCGGGGAAGAAAATTCCTGATGCCGGAGTCAGGGACTTTTATTTATTTATTTATTTATTTTAATTCCATTTATATCCCGCCCTTCTCCGAAGACTCAGGGCGGTTTACAAGCTTAGCAGTAGCCTTCATTCTATGTATATGCCTGCTTATTAGGGCTTTCACACACACCCCAAGCGGCATTATTACAAAGTCAGCTTAATTGCCCCCAACAATCTGGGTCCTTTTGTGCCCAGGAGGTGAAATTATTTTCCACTCAAATGTAAAAACGGATGCCAGAATTAGATTTGGGGTTTAATTTCATGCTTAAAAATGGTTTTTTCTATAGATTTTAAAAATCAAGGTTTTTTAGTGTCCAGGGAAGAAAATTCCTGATGCCGGGGTGAGGGATTTTTGTGCCCAGGAGGTGAATTTTTCGTTGTTGACCCAAATGTAAAAACGGATGCCAGAATTACATTCGGGGTTTAATTTCACGCTTAAAAATTGTGTTTTTTATACTTTTTAAAAATCAAGCATTTTTTGGTGTCCGGGCTAGTAAATTTCTGATGCCGGGGTCAGGGATTTTTGTGCCCAGGAGGTGAATTTTTCATTGTTGACCCAAATGTAAAAACGGATGCCAGAATTACATTCGGGGTTGAATTTCACGCTTAAAAATGGTGTTTTTTATAGTTTTGAAAAGTCAAGAATTTTTTGTTGTCCGGGAAAGAAAATTACTGATGCCGGGGTCAGGGATTTTATTTGCCTAGGAGGTGAACATTATTTTTTTGACTCAAATGAAAAAACGGACGCCAGAATTAGACTTGGGGTTTAATTTCATGCTTAAAAATGGTGTTTTCTATAGATTTTAAAAATCAAGGTTTTTTGGTGTCCGGGGAAGAAAATTCCTGATGCCGGGGTGAGGGATTTTTCTGCCCAGGAGGTGAATATTTCGTTGTTGACCCAAATGTAAAAACGGATGCCAGAATTACATTCGGGGTTTAATTTCACGCTTAAAAATGGTGTTTTTTATACTTTTTAAAAATCAAGCATTTTTTGGTGTCCGGGCAAGTAAATTTTTGATTCCGGGGTCAGGGATTTTTGTGCCCAGGGGGTGAAATTTTTTTTTTGACCCAAATGTAAAAATGGACACTAGAATTAGTTTCGGGGTTGAATTTCACGCTTAAAAATGGTGTTTTTTATAGTTTTTAAAAATCAAGAATTTTTTGTTGTCCGGGAAAGAAAATTACTGATGCCGGGGTCAGGGATTTTTGTGCCCAGGAGGTGATTTTTTTTTTTTGACTCAAATGTAAAAACGGACGCCAGAATTAGATTTGGGGTTTAATTTCATGCTTAAAAATGGTGTTTTCTATAGATTTTAAAAATCAAGGTTTTTTGGTGTCCGGGGAAGAAAATTCCTGATGCCGGGGTGAGGGATTTTTGTGCCCAGGACGTGAATTTTTCATTGTTGACCCAAATGTAAAAACGGATTCCAGAATTACATTCGGGGTTTAATTTCACGCTTAAAAATTGTGTTTTTTATACTTTTTAAAAATCAAGAATTTTTTGGTGTCCGGGCTAGTAAATTTCTGATGCCGGGGTCAGGGATTTTTGTGCCCAGGAGGTGAATTTTTTTTTGACCCAAATGTAAAAATGGACACCAGAATTACATTCGGGGTTGAATTTCACGCTTAAAAATGGTGTTTTTTATAGTTTTTAAAAATCAAGAATTTTTTGTTGTCCGGGAAAGAAAATTACTGATGCCGGGGTCAGGGATTTTATTTGCCTAGGAGGTGAACATTTTTTTTTGACTCAAATGTAAAAACGGACGCCAGAATTAGATTTGGGGTTTAATTTCATGCTTAAAAATGGTGTTTTCTATAGATTTTAAAAATCAAGGTTTTTTGGTGTCCGGGGAAGAAAATTCCTGATGCCGGGGTGAGGGATTTTTGTTCCCAGGAGGTGAATATTTCGTTGTTTACCCAAATGTAAAAACGGATGCCAGAATTACATTCGGGGTTTAATTTCACGCTTAAAAATGGTGTTTTTTATACTTTTTAAAAATCAAGCATTTTTTGGTGTCCGGGCTAGTAAATTTCTGATGCCGGGGTCAGGGATTTTTGTGCCCAGGAGGTGAAAAAGATTTTTTGACACAAATGTAAAAATCGAGTCCAGTATGAGATTCGGGGTTGAATTTCATCCTTAGAAATGGTGTTTTTTATACTTTTTAAAAATCAAGCATTTTTTGGTGTCCGGGCAAGTAAATTTCTGATTTCAGAGTCAGGGATTTTTGTGCCCAGGAGGTGACATTTTTTTTGACCCAAATGTAAAAACGGACGCCAGAATTACATTCGGGGTTGAATTTCACGCTTAAAAATGGTGCTTTTTATAGTTTTTAAAAATCAAGCATTTTTTGGTGTCCGGGGAAGAAAATTCCTGTTGCCGGGTTCAGGGATTTTTGTGCCCAGCGGGTGAAAATTTTTTTTTGACCCAAATGTAAAAACGGACGCCAGAATTAGATTCAGGGTTGAATTTCATCCTTGAAAATGGTGTTTTTCATAGATTTTAAAAATCAAGATTTTTTGGTGTCCGGGGAAGAGAATTCCTGATGCCGGAGTCAGGGATTTTTGTGCCCGGGAGGTGAGATTTTTTTTTGACCCAAATGTAAAAATGGACGCCAGAATTAGATTCGGGGTTGAATTTCACCCTTGAAAATGGTGTTTTTCATAGATTTTAAAAATCAAGATTTTTTTGGTGTCAGGGGAAGAAAATTCGTGATGCCAGGGTCAGGGATTTTTGTGCCCAGGAGTTGAATTTTTTTTTGTTGACCCAAATGTAAAAACGGATGCCAGAATTACATTCGGGGTTTAATTTCACGCTTAAAAATGGTGTTTTTTATACTTTTTAAAAATCAAGCATTTTTTGGTGTCCGGGCTAGTAAATTTCTGATGCCGGGGTCAGGGATTTTATTTGCCTAGGAGGTAAACATTTTTTTTTACCCAAATGTAAAAACGGATGCCAGAATTAGATTTGGGGTTTAATTTCATGCTTAAAAATGGTGTTTTTTATAGATTTTAAAAATCAAGGTTTTTTGGTGTCCGGGGAAGAAAATTCCTGTTGACGGGGTCAGGGATTTTTGTGCCCAGGAGGTGAATTTTTTTTTGACACAAATGTAAAAACCTAGGACAGTATGAGATTCGGGGTTGAATTTCATCCTTAGAAATGGTGTTTTTTATAGATTTTAAAAATCAAGATTTTTTTGTGTCCAGGGAAGAAAATTCGTGATGCCGGGGTCAGGATTTTTGTGCCCAGGAGGTAAATTTTTTTTGACCCAAATGTAAAAACAGACACCAGAATTAGATTCGAGTTTTAATTTCATCCTTAAAAAATTTTTTTTTCATAGATTTTAAAAATCAAGAATTTTTTGGTGTCCGGGCAAGAAAATTCCTGATGCCAGGGTCAGGGATTTTTGTGCCCAGGAGGTGAATTTTTTTTTTGACCCAAATGTAAAAATGGACACCAGAATTACATTCGGGGTTGAATTTCACGCTTAAAACTGGTGTTTTTTATAGTTTTTAAAAATCAAGAATTTTTTGTTGTCCGGGAAAGAAAATTACTTTTGCCGGGGTCAGGGATTTTATTTGCCTAGGAGGTGAACATTTTTTTTTACTCAAATGTAAAAACGGACGCCAGAATTAGATTTGGGGTTTAATTTCATGCTTAAAAATGGTGTTTTCTATAGATTTTAAAAATCAAGCATTTTTTGGTGTCCGGGCAAGTAAATTTTTGATGCCGGGGTCAGGGATTTTTGTGCCCAGGGGGTGAAAAAGATTTTTTGACACAAATGTAAAAACCGAGGCCAGTATGAGATTCGGGGTTGAATTTCATCCTTAGAAATGGTGTTTTTTATAGATTTTAAAAATCAAGATTTTTTTGTGTCCAGGGAAGAAAATTCGTGATGCCGGGGTCAGGGATTTTTGTGCCCAGGAGGTAAATTTTTTTTGACCCAAATGTAAAAACAGACACCAGAATTAGATTCGAGTTTTAATTTCATCCTTAAAAATGGCTTTTTTCATAGATTTTAAAAATCAAGATTTTTTGGTGTCCGGGGAAGAAAATTCGTGATTAGGGATTTTTGTGCCCAGGAGGTAAATTTTTTTTGACACAAATGTAAAAACCGAGGCCAATATGAGATTCGGGGTTGAATTTCATCCTTAGAAATGGTGTTTTTAATAGTTTTTAAAAATCAAGCATTTTTTGGTGTCCGGGGAAGAAAATTCGTGATGCTGGGGTCAGGGATTTTTGTGCCCAGGAGGTGAAATATTTTTTTTTTACCCAAATGTAAAAACGGACTCCAGAATTAGATTTGGGGTTTAATTTCATCCTTGAAAATGGTGTTTTTCATAGATTTTAAAAATCAAGATTTTTTTGTGTCCGGGGAAGAAAATTCGTGATGCCAGGAATTTTTATGCCCAGCAGGTAAATTGTTTTTTGACCCAAATGTAAAAGCAGACACCAGAATTAGATTCGAGGTTTAATTGCATCCTTAAAAATGGTGTTTTCTATACTTTTTATAAATGAAGATATTTTTGGTGTCCAGGGAAGAAAATTCCTGATGCCGGAGTCAGGGATTTTTGTGCCCAGGAGGTGAATGTTTATTTTTACTCAAATCTAAAAACGGACACCAGAATGAGATTCGGGGTTGCTTTTTGTCCTTAAAAATGTCATTTTTGATAGCATTTAAAAATCAAGATTTTTTTGGTGTGCGGGGAAGAAAATTCCTGATGCCGGGGTCAGGGATTTTTGTGCCCAGGAGGTGAATTTTTTTTTCCACCCAAATCTATAAACGGACACCAGAATGAGATTCGGGGTTGAATTTCGTGCTTAAAAATGGTGTTTTTCATAGCTTTTAAAAATCAAGATTTTTTTGGTGTACGGGGAAGAAAATTCCTGATGCCGGGGTCAGAGAGTTTTGTGCCCAGGAGGTGAATTTTTTTTTCCCACCCAAATCTATAAACAGACGCCGGAATGAGATTCGGGGTTGAATTTCGTGCTTAAAAATGGTGTTTTTTATAGCTTTTAAAAATCAAGAATTTTTTGGTGTCCGGGGAAGAAAATTCCTGATGCCGGAGTCAGGGACTTTTATTTATTTATTTATTTATTTTAATTCCATTTATATCCCGCCCTTCTCCGAAGACTCAGGGCGGCTTACAAGCTTAGCAGTAGCCTTCATTCTATGTATATGCCTGCTTATTAGGGCTTTCACACACACCCCAAGCAGCATTATTACAAAGTCAGCTTAATTGCCCCCAACAATCTGGGACCTTTTGTGCCCAGGAGGTGAAATTATTTTCCACTCAAATGTAAAAACGGATGCCAGAATTAGATTTGGGGTTTAATTTCATGCTTAAAAATGGTTTTTTCTATAGATTTTAAAAATCAAGGTTTTTTAGTGTCCAGGGAAGAAAATTCCTGATGCCGGGGTGAGGGATTTTTGTGCCCAGGAGGTGAATTTTTCGTTGTTGACCCAAATGTAAAAACGGATGCCAGAATTACATTCGGGGTTTAATTTCACGCTTAAAAATTGTGTTTTTTATACTTTTTAAAAATCAAGCATTTTTTGGTGTCCGGGCTAGTAAATTTCTGATGCCGGGGTCAGGGATTTTTGTGCCCAGGAGGTGAAAAAGATTTTTTGACACAAATGTAAAAACCGAGTTCAGTATGAGATTCGGGGTTGAATTTCATCCTTAGAAATGGAGTTTTTTTATAGATTTTAAAAATCAAGATTTTTTTGTGTCCAGGGAAGAAAATTCGTGATGCCGGGGTCAGGGATTTTTGTGCCCAGGAGGTAAATTTTTTTTGACCCAAATGTAAAAACAGACACCAGAATTAGATTCGAGTTTTAATTTCATCCTTAAAAATGGTTTTTTTCATAGATTTTAAAAATCAAGATTTTTTGATGTCCGGGGAAGATAATTCGTGATGCCGGGGTCAGGGATTTTTGTGCCCAGGAGGTAAATTTTTTTTTTGACACAAATGTAAAAACCGAGGCCAGTATGAGATTCGGGGTTGAATTTAATCCTTAAAAATCTTTTTTTTCATAGATTTTAAAAACCAAGATTTTTTGGTGTCCGGGGAAGAAAATTCCTGATGCCGGAGTCAGGGATTTTTGTGCCCAGGGGGTGAAATTTTTTTTTTGACCCAAATGTAAAAATGGACACCAGAATTACATTCGGGGTTGAATTTCACGCTTAAAAATGGTGTTTTTTATAGTTTTTAAAAATCAAGAATTTTTTGTTGTCCGGGAAAGAAAATTACTGATGCCGGGGTCAGGGATTTTATTTGCCTAGGAGGTGAACATTTTTTTTTTGACTCAAATGTAAAAACGGACGCCAGAATTAGATTTGGGGTTTAATTTCATGCTTAAAAATGGTGTTTTCTATAGATTTTAAAAATCAAGGTTTTTTGGTGTCCGGGGAAGAAAATTCCTGATGCCGGGGTGAGGGATTTTTGTGCCCAGGAGGTGAATATTTCGTTGTTGACCCAAATGTAAAAACGGATGCCAGAATTACATTCGGGGTTTAATTTCACGCTTAAAAATTGTGTTTTTTATACTTTTTAAAAATCAAGAATTTTTTGGTGTCCGGGCTAGTAAATTTCTGATGCCGGGGTCAGGGATTTTTGTGCCCAGGAGGTGAATTTTTTTTTTGACCCAAATGTAAAAATGGACACCAGAATTACATTCGGGGTTTAATTTCACGCTTAAAAATGGTGTTTTTTATACTTTTTAAAAATCAAGCATTTTTTGGTGTCCGGGCAAGTAAATTTGTGATGCCGGGGTCAGGGATTTTTGTGCCCAGGAGGTGAAAAAGATTTTTTGACACAAATGTAAAAACCGAGTTCAGTATGAGATTCGGGGTTGAATTTCATCCTTAGAAATGGAGTTTTTTTATAGATTTTAAAAATCAAGATTTTTTTGTGTCCAGGGAAGAAAATTCGTGATGCCGGGGTCAGGGATTTTTGTGCCCAGGAGGTAAATTTTTTTTGACCCAAATGTAAAAACAGACACCAGAATTAGATTCGAGTTTTAATTTCATCCTTAAAAATGGTTTTTTTCATAGATTTTAAAAATCAAGATTTTTTGATGTCCGGGGAAGATAATTCGTGATGCCGGGGTCAGGGATTTTTGTGCCCAGGAGGTAAATTTTTTTTTTGACACAAATGTAAAAACCGAGGCCAGTATGAGATTCGGGGTTGAATTTAATCCTTAAAAATCTTTTTTTTCATAGATTTTAAAAACCAAGATTTTTTGGTGTCCGGGGAAGAAAATTCCTGATGCCGGAGTCAGGGATTTTTGTGCCCAGGGGGTGAAATTTTTTTTTTGACCCAAATGTAAAAATGGACACCAGAATTACATTCGGGGTTGAATTTCACGCTTAAAAATGGTGTTTTTTATAGTTTTTAAAAATCAAGAATTTTTTGTTGTCCGGGAAAGAAAATTACTGATGCCGGGGTCAGGGATTTTATTTGCCTAGGAGGTGAACATTTTTTTTTTGACTCAAATGTAAAAACGGACGCCAGAATTAGATTTGGGGTTTAATTTCATGCTTAAAAATGGTGTTTTCTATAGATTTTAAAAATCAAGGTTTTTTGGTGTCCGGGGAAGAAAATTCCTGATGCCGGGGTGAGGGATTTTTGTGCCCAGGAGGTGAATATTTCGTTGTTGACCCAAATGTAAAAACGGATGCCAGAATTACATTCGGGGTTTAATTTCACGCTTAAAAATTGTGTTTTTTATACTTTTTAAAAATCAAGAATTTTTTGGTGTCCGGGCTAGTAAATTTCTGATGCCGGGGTCAGGGATTTTTGTGCCCAGGAGGTGAATTTTTTTTTTGACCCAAATGTAAAAATGGACACCAGAATTACATTCGGGGTTTAATTTCACGCTTAAAAATGGTGTTTTTTATACTTTTTAAAAATCAAGCATTTTTTGGTGTCCGGGCAAGTAAATTTGTGATGCCGGGGTCAGGGATTTTTGTGCCCAGGAGGTGAAAATGATTTTTTGACACAAATGTAAAAACCGAGTTCAGTATGAGATTCGGGGTTGAATTTCATCCTTAGAAATGGAGTTTTTTTATAGATTTTAAAAATCAAGATTTTTTTGTGTCCAGGGAAGAAAATTCGTGATGCCGGGGTCAGGGATTTTTGTGCCCAGGAGGTAAATTTTTTTTGACCAAAATGTAAAAATAGACACCAGAATTAGATTCGAGTTTTAATTTCATCCTTAAAAATGGTTTTTTTCATAGATTTTAAAAATCAAGATTTTTTGATGTCCGGGGAAGATAATTCGTGATGCCGGGGTCAGGGATTTTTGTGCCCAGGAGGTAAAATTTTTTTTTGACACAAATGTAAAAACCGAGGCCAGTATGAGATTCGGGGTTGAATTTAATCCTTAAAAATCTTTTTTTTCATAGATTTTAAAAACCAAGATTTTTTGGTGTCCGGGGAAGAAAATTCCTGATGCCGGAGTCAGGGATTTTTGTGCCCAGGGGGTGAAATTTTTTTTTTGACCCAAATGTAAAAATGGACACCAGAATTACATTCGGGGTTGAATTTCACGCTTAAAAATGGTGTTTTTTATAGTTTTTATAAATCAAGAATTTTTTGTTGTCCGGGAAAGAAAATTACTGATGCCGGGGTCAGGGATTTTATTTGCCTAGGAGGTGAACATTTTTTTTTTGACTCAAATGTAAAAACGGACGCCAGAATTAGATTTGGGGTTTAATTTCATGCTTAAAAATGGTGTTTTCTATAGATTTTAAAAATCAAGGTTTTTTGGTGTCCGGGGAAGAAAATTCCTGATGCCGGGGTGAGGGATTTTTGTGCCCAGGAGGTGAATATTTCGTTGTTGACCCAAATGTAAAAACGGATGCCAGAATTACATTCGGGGTTTAATTTCACGCTTAAAAATGGTGTTTTTTATACTTTTTAAAAATCAAGCATTTTTTGGTGTCCGGGCTAGTAAATTTCTGATGCCGGGGTCAGGGATTTTTGTGCCCAGGAGGTGAAAAAGATTTTTTGACACAAATGTAAAAACCGAGTCCAGTATGAGATTCGGGGTTGAATTTCATCCTTAGAAATGGTGTTTTTTATACTTTTTAAAAATCAAGCATTTTTTGGTGTCCGGGCAAGTAAATTTCTGATTTCGGAGTCAGGGATTTTTGTGCCCAGGAGGTGACATTTTTTTTGACCCAAATGTAAAAACGGATGCCAGAATTACATTCGGGGTTGAATTTCACACTTAAAAATGGTGTTTTTTATAGTTTTTAAAAATCAAGCATTTTTTGGTGTCCGGGGAAGAAAATTCCTGTTGCCGGGTTCAGGGATTTTTGTGCCCAGCGGGTGAAAAATTTTTTTTGACCCAAATGTAAAAATGGACGCCAGAATTAGATTCGGGGTTGAATTTCACCCTTGAAAATGGTGTTTTTCATAGATTTTAAAAATCAAGATTTTTTTGGTGTCAGGGGAAGAAAATTCGTGATGCCAGGGTCAGGGATTTTTGTGCCCAGGAGTTGAATTTTTTTTTGTTGACCCAAATGTAAAAACGGATGCCAGAATTACATTCGGGGTTTAATTTCACGCTTAAAAATGGTGTTTTTTATACTTTTTAAAAATCAAGCATTTTTTGGTGTCCGGGCAAGTAAATTTCTGATGCCGGGGTCAGGGACTTTTGTGCCCAGGAGGTGAAAAAGATTTTTTGACACAAATGTAAAAACCGAGTCCAGTATGAGATTCGGGGTTGAATTTCATCCTTAGAAATGGAGTTTTTTTATAGATTTTAAAAATCAAGATTTTTTTGTGTCCAGGGAAGAAAATTCGTGATGCCGGGGTCAGGGATTTTTGTGCCCAGGAGGTAAATTTTTTTTGACCCAAATGTAAAAACAGACACCAGAATTAGATTTGGGGTTTACTTTCATGCTTAAAAATGGTGTTTTTTATAGATTTTAAAAATCAAGGTTTTTTGGTGTCCGGGGAAGAAAATTCCTGTTGACGGGGTCAGGGATTTTTGTGCCCAGGAGGTGAATTTTTTTTTTGACACAAATGTAAAAACCTAGGACAGTATGAGATTCGGGGTTGAATTTCATCCTTAGAAATGGTGTTTTTTATAGATTTTAAAAATCAAGATTTTTTGGTGTCCGGGGAAGAAAATTCCTGATGCCGGAGTCTGGGATTTTTGTGCCCAGGGGGTGAAATTTTTTTTTTGACCCAAATGTAAAAATGGACACTAGAATTAGTTTCGGGGTTGAATTTCGTCCTTAAAAATTGTGTTTTTTATACTTTTTAAAAATCAAGCATTTTTTGGTGTCCGGGCAAGTAAATTTCTGATGCCGGGGTCAGGGACTTTTGTGCCCAGGAGGTGAATTTTTTTTTGACCCAAATGTAAAAATGGACACCAGAATTACATTCGGGGTTGAATTTCACGCTTAAAAATGGTGTTTTTTATACTTTTTAAAAATCAAGCATTTTTTGGTGTCTGGCCAAGTAAATTTCTGATGCCGGGGTCAGGGATTTTATTTGCCTAGGAGGTAAACATTTTTTTTAACCCAAATGTAAAAACGGACGCCAGAGTTAGATTTGGGGTTTAATTTCATGCTTAAAAATGGTGTTTTTTATAGATTTTAAAAATCAAGGTTTTTTGGTGTCCGGGGAAGAAAATTCCTGTTGACGGGGTCAGGGATTTTTGTGCCCAGGAGGTGAATTTTTTTTTTGACACAAATGTAAAAACCTAGGACAGTATGAGATTCGGGGTTGAATTTCATCCTTAGAAATGGTGTTTTTTATAGATTTTAAAAATCAAGATTTTTTTGTGTCCAGGGAAGAAAATTCGTGATGCCGGGGTCAGGATTTTTGTGCCCAGGAGGTAAATTTTTTTTGACCCAAATGTAAAAACAGACACCAGAATTATATTCGAGTTTTAATTTCATCCTTAAAAATGGTTTTTTTCATAGATTTTAAAAATCAAGATTTTTTGATGTCCGGGGAAGAAAATTCGTGATGCCGGGGTCAGGGATTTTTGTGCCCAGGAGGTAAATTTTTTTTTTGACACAAATGTAAAAACCTAGGATAGTATGAGATTCGGGGTTGAATTTCATCCTTAGAAATGGTGTTTTTTATAGATTTTAAAAATCAAGATTTTTTGGTGTCCGGGGAAGAAAATTCCTGATGCCGGAGTCTGGGATTTTTGTGCCCAGGGGGTGAAATTTTTTTTTTGACCCAAATGTAAAAATGGACACTAGAATTAGTTTCGGGGTTGAATTTCGTCCTTAAAAATTGTGTTTTTTATACTTTTTAAAAATCAAGCATTTTTTGGTGTCCGGGCAAGTAAATTTCTGATGCCGGGGTCAGGGACTTTTGTGCCCAGGAGGTGAATTTTTTTTTGACCCAAATGTAAAAATGGACACCAGAATTACATTCGGGGTTGAATTTCACGCTTAAAAATGGTGTTTTTTATACTTTTTAAAAATCAAGCATTTTTTGGTGTCTGGCCAAGTAAATTTCTGATGCCGGGGTCAGGGATTTTATTTGCCTAGGAGGTAAACATTTTTTTTAACCCAAATGTAAAAACGGACGCCAGAGTTAGATTTGGGGTTTAATTTCATGCTTAAAAATGGTGTTTTTTATAGATTTTAAAAATCAAGGTTTTTTGGTGTCCGGGGAAGAAAATTCCTGTTGACGGGGTCAGGGATTTTTGTGCCCAGGAGGTGAATTTTTTTTTTGACACAAATGTAAAAACCTAGGACAGTATGAGATTCGGGGTTGAATTTCATCCTTAGAAATGGTGTTTTTTATAGATTTTAAAAATCAAGATTTTTTTGTGTCCAGGGAAGAAAATTCGTGATGCCGGGGTCAGGATTTTTGTGCCCAGGAGGTAAATTTTTTTTGACCCAAATGTAAAAACAGACACCAGAATTAGATTCGAGTTTTAATTTCATCCTTAAAAATGGTTTTTTTCATAGATTTTAAAAATCAAGATTTTTTGATGTCCGGGGAAGAAAATTCGTGATGCCGGGGTCAGGGATTTTTGTGCCCAGGAGGTAAATTTTTTTTTTGACACAAATGTAAATACCGAGGCCAGTATGAGATTCGGGGTTGAATTTAATCCTTAAAAATCTTTTTTTTCATAGATTTTAAAAACCAAGATTTTTTGGTGTCCGGGGAAGAAAATTCCTGATGCCGGAGTCAGGGATTTTTGTGCCCAGGGGGTGAAATTTTTTTTTTGACCCAAATGTAAAAATGGACACTAGAATTAGTTTCGGGGTTGAATTTCGTCCTTAAAATTGTGTTTTTTATACTTTTTAAAAATCAAGCATTTTTTGGTGTCCGGGCAAGTAAATTTCTGATGCCGGGGTCAGGGACTTTTGTGCCCAGGAGGTGAATTTTTTTTTGACCCAAATGTAAAAATGGACACCAGAATTACATTCGGGGTTGAATTTTACGCTTAAAACTGGTGTTTTTTATAGTTTTTAAAAATCAAGCATTTTTTGGTGTCTGGGAAAGAAAATTACTTTTGCCGGGGTCAGGGATTTTATTTGCCTAGGAGGTGAACATTTTTTTTTTTACTCAAATGTAAAAACTGACGCCAGAATTAGATTTGGGGTTTAATTTCATGCTTAAAAATGGTGTTTTCTATAGATTTTAAAAATCAAGCATTTTTTGGTGTCCGGGCAAGTAAATTTTTGATGCCGGGGTCAGGGATTTTTGTGCCCAGGGGGTGAAAAAGATTTTTTGACACAAATGTAAAAACCGAGGCCAGTATGAGATTCGGGGTTGAATTTCATCCTTAGAAATGGTGTTTTTTATAGATTTTAAAAATCAAGATTTTTTTGTGTCCAGGGAAGAAAATTCGTGATGCCGGGGTCAGGGATTTTTGTGCCCAGGAGGTAAATTTTTTTTGACCCAAATGTAAAAACAGACACCAGAATTAGTTTCGAGTTTTAATTTCATCCTTAAAAATGGTTTTTTTCATAGATTTTAAAAATCAAGATTTTTTGGTGTCCGGGGAAGAAAATTCGTGATTAGGGATTTTTGTGCCCAGGAGGTAAATTTTTTTTGACACAAATGTAAAAACCGAGGCCAATATGAGATTCGGGGTTGAATTTCATCCTTAGAAATGGTGTTTTTAATAGTTTTTAAAAATCAAGCATTTTTTGGTGTCCGGGGAAGAAAATTCGTGATGCTGGGGTCAGGGATTTTTGTGCCCAGGAGGTGAAATATTTTTTTTTGACCCAAATGTAAAAACGGACTCCAGAATTAGATTTGGGGTTTAATTTCATCCTTGAAAATGGTGTTTTTCATAGATTTTAAAAATCAAGATTTTTTTGTGTCCGGGGAAGAAAATTCGTGATGCCAGGAATTTTTATGCCCAGCAGGTAAATTGTTTTTTGACCCAAATGTAAAAGCAGACACCAGAATTAGATTCGAGGTTTAATTGCATCCTTAAAAATGGTGTTTTCTATACTTTTTATAAATGAAGATATTTTTGGTGTCCAGGGAAGAAAATTCCTGATGCCGGAGTCAGGGATTTTTGTGCCCAGGAGGTGAATGTTTATTTTTACTCAAATCTAAAAACGGACACCAGAATGAGATTCGGGGTTGCTTTTTGTCCTTAAAAATGTCATTTTTGATAGCATTTAAAAATCAAGATTTTTTTGGTGTGCGGGGAAGAAAATTCCTGATGCCGGGGTCAGGGATTTTTGTGCCCAGGAGGTGAATTTTTTTTTCCACCCAAATCTATAAACGGACACCAGAATGAGATTCGGGGTTGAATTTCGTGCTTAAAAATGGTGTTTTTCATAGCTTTTAAAAATCAAGATTTTTTTGGTGTACGGGGAAGAAAATTCCTGATGCCGGGGTCAGAGAGTTTTGTGCCCAGGAGGTGAATTTTTTTTTCCCACCCAAATCTATAAACAGACGCCGGAATGAGATTCGGGGTTGAATTTCGTGCTTAAAAATGGTGTTTTTTATAGCTTTTAAAAATCAAGAATTTTTTGGTGTCCGGGGAAGAAAATTCCTGATGCCGGAGTCAGGGACTTTTATTTATTTATTTATTTATTTTAATTCCATTTATATCCCGCCCTTCTCCGAAGACTCAGGGCGGTTTACAAGCTTAGCAGTAGCCTTCATTCTATGTATATGCCTGCTTATTAGGGCTTTCACACACACCCCAAGCGGCATTATTACAAAGTCAGCTTAATTGCCCCCAACAATCTGGGTCCTTTTGTGCCCAGGAGGTGAAATTATTTTCCACTCAAATGTAAAAACGGATGCCAGAATTAGATTTGGGGTTTAATTTCATGCTTAAAAATGGTTTTTTCTATAGATTTTAAAAATCAAGGTTTTTTAGTGTCCAGGGAAGAAAATTCCTGATGCCGGGGTGAGGGATTTTTGTGCCCAGGAGGTGAATTTTTCGTTGTTGACCCAAATGTAAAAACGGATGCCAGAATTACATTCGGGGTTTAATTTCACGCTTAAAAATTGTGTTTTTTATACTTTTTAAAAATCAAGCATTTTTTGGTGTCCGGGCTAGTAAATTTCTGATGCCGGGGTCAGGGATTTTTGTGCCCAGGAGGTGAATTTTTCATTGTTGACCCAAATGTAAAAACGGATGCCAGAATTACATTCGGGGTTGAATTTCACGCTTAAAAATGGTGTTTTTTATAGTTTTGAAAAGTCAAGAATTTTTTGTTGTCCGGGAAAGAAAATTACTGATGCCGGGGTCAGGGATTTTATTTGCCTAGGAGGTGAACATTATTTTTTTGACTCAAATGAAAAAACGGACGCCAGAATTAGATTTGGGGTTTAATTTCATGCTTAAAAATGGTGTTTTCTATAGATTTTAAAAATCAAGGTTTTTTGGTGTCCGGGGAAGAAAATTCCTGATGCCGGGGTGAGGGATTTTTCTGCCCAGGAGGTGAATATTTCGTTGTTGACCCAAATGTAAAAACGGATGCCAGAATTACATTCGGGGTTTAATTTCACGCTTAAAAATGGTGTTTTTTATACTTTTTAAAAATCAAGCATTTTTTGGTGTCCGGGCAAGTAAATTTTTGATTCCGGGGTCAGGGATTTTTGTGCCCAGGGGGTGAAATTTTTTTTTTGACCCAAATGTAAAAATGGACACTAGAATTAGTTTCGGGGTTGAATTTCACGCTTAAAAATGGTGTTTTTTATAGTTTTTAAAAATCAAGAATTTTTTGTTGTCCGGGAAAGAAAATTACTGATGCCGGGGTCAGGGATTTTTGTGCCCAGGAGGTGATTTTTTTTTTTTGACTCAAATGTAAAAACGGACGCCAGAATTAGATTTGGGGTTTAATTTCATGCTTAAAAATGGTGTTTTCTATAGATTTTAAAAATCAAGGTTTTTTGGTGTCCGGGGAAGAAAATTCCTGATGCCGGGGTGAGGGATTTTTGTGCCCAGGACGTGAATTTTTCATTGTTGACCCAAATGTAAAAACGGATTCCAGAATTACATTCGGGGTTTAATTTCACGCTTAAAAATTGTGTTTTTTATACTTTTTAAAAATCAAGAATTTTTTGGTGTCCGGGCTAGTAAATTTCTGATGCCGGGGTCAGGGATTTTTGTGCCCAGGAGGTGAATTTTTTTTTGACCCAAATGTAAAAATGGACACCAGAATTACATTCGGGGTTGAATTTCACGCTTAAAAATGGTGTTTTTTATAGTTTTTAAAAATCAAGAATTTTTTGTTGTCCGGGAAAG
The DNA here is from genome assembly GCF_947247035.1 of Vipera ursinii. NCBI lineage: Eukaryota > Metazoa > Chordata > Lepidosauria > Squamata > Viperidae > Vipera > Vipera ursinii. The sequence goes on along the minus strand of NC_139513.1, from coordinate 163,439,918 downwards.
AAAATTACTGATGCCGGGGTCAGGGATTTTATTTGCCTAGGAGGTGAACATTTTTTTTTGACTCAAATGTAAAAACGGACGCCAGAATTAGATTTGGGGTTTAATTTCATGCTTAAAAATGGTGTTTTCTATAGATTTTAAAAATCAAGGTTTTTTGGTGTCCGGGGAAGAAAATTCCTGATGCCGGGGTGAGGGATTTTTGTTCCCAGGAGGTGAATATTTCGTTGTTTACCCAAATGTAAAAACGGATGCCAGAATTACATTCGGGGTTTAATTTCACGCTTAAAAATGGTGTTTTTTATACTTTTTAAAAATCAAGCATTTTTTGGTGTCCGGGCTAGTAAATTTCTGATGCCGGGGTCAGGGATTTTTGTGCCCAGGAGGTGAAAAAGATTTTTTGACACAAATGTAAAAATCGAGTCCAGTATGAGATTCGGGGTTGAATTTCATCCTTAGAAATGGTGTTTTTTATACTTTTTAAAAATCAAGCATTTTTTGGTGTCCGGGCAAGTAAATTTCTGATTTCAGAGTCAGGGATTTTTGTGCCCAGGAGGTGACATTTTTTTTGACCCAAATGTAAAAACGGACGCCAGAATTACATTCGGGGTTGAATTTCACGCTTAAAAATGGTGCTTTTTATAGTTTTTAAAAATCAAGCATTTTTTGGTGTCCGGGGAAGAAAATTCCTGTTGCCGGGTTCAGGGATTTTTGTGCCCAGCGGGTGAAAATTTTTTTTTGACCCAAATGTAAAAACGGACGCCAGAATTAGATTCAGGGTTGAATTTCATCCTTGAAAATGGTGTTTTTCATAGATTTTAAAAATCAAGATTTTTTGGTGTCCGGGGAAGAGAATTCCTGATGCCGGAGTCAGGGATTTTTGTGCCCGGGAGGTGAGATTTTTTTTTGACCCAAATGTAAAAATGGACGCCAGAATTAGATTCGGGGTTGAATTTCACCCTTGAAAATGGTGTTTTTCATAGATTTTAAAAATCAAGATTTTTTTGGTGTCAGGGGAAGAAAATTCGTGATGCCAGGGTCAGGGATTTTTGTGCCCAGGAGTTGAATTTTTTTTTGTTGACCCAAATGTAAAAACGGATGCCAGAATTACATTCGGGGTTTAATTTCACGCTTAAAAATGGTGTTTTTTATACTTTTTAAAAATCAAGCATTTTTTGGTGTCCGGGCTAGTAAATTTCTGATGCCGGGGTCAGGGATTTTATTTGCCTAGGAGGTAAACATTTTTTTTTACCCAAATGTAAAAACGGATGCCAGAATTAGATTTGGGGTTTAATTTCATGCTTAAAAATGGTGTTTTTTATAGATTTTAAAAATCAAGGTTTTTTGGTGTCCGGGGAAGAAAATTCCTGTTGACGGGGTCAGGGATTTTTGTGCCCAGGAGGTGAATTTTTTTTTGACACAAATGTAAAAACCTAGGACAGTATGAGATTCGGGGTTGAATTTCATCCTTAGAAATGGTGTTTTTTATAGATTTTAAAAATCAAGATTTTTTTGTGTCCAGGGAAGAAAATTCGTGATGCCGGGGTCAGGATTTTTGTGCCCAGGAGGTAAATTTTTTTTGACCCAAATGTAAAAACAGACACCAGAATTAGATTCGAGTTTTAATTTCATCCTTAAAAATTTTTTTTTTCATAGATTTTAAAAATCAAGAATTTTTTGGTGTCCGGGCAAGAAAATTCCTGATGCCAGGGTCAGGGATTTTTGTGCCCAGGAGGTGAATTTTTTTTTTGACCCAAATGTAAAAATGGACACCAGAATTACATTCGGGGTTGAATTTCACGCTTAAAACTGGTGTTTTTTATAGTTTTTAAAAATCAAGAATTTTTTGTTGTCCGGGAAAGAAAATTACTTTTGCCGGGGTCAGGGATTTTATTTGCCTAGGAGGTGAACATTTTTTTTTACTCAAATGTAAAAACGGACGCCAGAATTAGATTTGGGGTTTAATTTCATGCTTAAAAATGGTGTTTTCTATAGATTTTAAAAATCAAGCATTTTTTGGTGTCCGGGCAAGTAAATTTTTGATGCCGGGGTCAGGGATTTTTGTGCCCAGGGGGTGAAAAAGATTTTTTGACACAAATGTAAAAACCGAGGCCAGTATGAGATTCGGGGTTGAATTTCATCCTTAGAAATGGTGTTTTTTATAGATTTTAAAAATCAAGATTTTTTTGTGTCCAGGGAAGAAAATTCGTGATGCCGGGGTCAGGGATTTTTGTGCCCAGGAGGTAAATTTTTTTTGACCCAAATGTAAAAACAGACACCAGAATTAGATTCGAGTTTTAATTTCATCCTTAAAAATGGCTTTTTTCATAGATTTTAAAAATCAAGATTTTTTGGTGTCCGGGGAAGAAAATTCGTGATTAGGGATTTTTGTGCCCAGGAGGTAAATTTTTTTTGACACAAATGTAAAAACCGAGGCCAATATGAGATTCGGGGTTGAATTTCATCCTTAGAAATGGTGTTTTTAATAGTTTTTAAAAATCAAGCATTTTTTGGTGTCCGGGGAAGAAAATTCGTGATGCTGGGGTCAGGGATTTTTGTGCCCAGGAGGTGAAATATTTTTTTTTTACCCAAATGTAAAAACGGACTCCAGAATTAGATTTGGGGTTTAATTTCATCCTTGAAAATGGTGTTTTTCATAGATTTTAAAAATCAAGATTTTTTTGTGTCCGGGGAAGAAAATTCGTGATGCCAGGAATTTTTATGCCCAGCAGGTAAATTGTTTTTTGACCCAAATGTAAAAGCAGACACCAGAATTAGATTCGAGGTTTAATTGCATCCTTAAAAATGGTGTTTTCTATACTTTTTATAAATGAAGATATTTTTGGTGTCCAGGGAAGAAAATTCCTGATGCCGGAGTCAGGGATTTTTGTGCCCAGGAGGTGAATGTTTATTTTTACTCAAATCTAAAAACGGACACCAGAATGAGATTCGGGGTTGCTTTTTGTCCTTAAAAATGTCATTTTTCATAGCATTTAAAAATCAAGATTTTTTTGGTGTGCGGGGAAGAAAATTCCTGATGCCGGGGTCAGGGATTTTTGTGCCCAGGAGGTGAATTTTTTTTTCCACCCAAATCTATAAACGGACACCAGAATGAGATTCGGGGTTGAATTTCGTGCTTAAAAATGGTGTTTTTCATAGCTTTTAAAAATCAAGATTTTTTTGGTGTACGGGGAAGAAAATTCCTGATGCCGGGGTCAGAGAGTTTTGTGCCCAGGAGGTGAATTTTTTTTTCCCACCCAAATCTATAAACAGACGCCGGAATGAGATTCGGGGTTGAATTTCGTGCTTAAAAATGGTGTTTTTTATAGCTTTTAAAAATCAAGAATTTTTTGGTGTCCGGGGAAGAAAATTCCTGATGCCGGAGTCAGGGACTTTTATTTATTTATTTATTTATTTTAATTCCATTTATATCCCGCCCTTCTCCGAAGACTCAGGGCGGCTTACAAGCTTAGCAGTAGCCTTCATTCTATGTATATGCCTGCTTATTAGGGCTTTCACACACACCCCAAGCAGCATTATTACAAAGTCAGCTTAATTGCCCCCAACAATCTGGGACCTTTTGTGCCCAGGAGGTGAAATTATTTTCCACTCAAATGTAAAAACGGATGCCAGAATTAGATTTGGGGTTTAATTTCATGCTTAAAAATGGTTTTTTCTATAGATTTTAAAAATCAAGGTTTTTTAGTGTCCAGGGAAGAAAATTCCTGATGCCGGGGTGAGGGATTTTTGTGCCCAGGAGGTGAATTTTTCGTTGTTGACCCAAATGTAAAAACGGATGCCAGAATTACATTCGGGGTTTAATTTCACGCTTAAAAATTGTGTTTTTTATACTTTTTAAAAATCAAGCATTTTTTGGTGTCCGGGCTAGTAAATTTCTGATGCCGGGGTCAGGGATTTTTGTGCCCAGGAGGTGAATTTTTCATTGTTGACCCAAATGTAAAAACGGATGCCAGAATTACATTCGGGGTTGAATTTCACGCTTAAAAATGGTGTTTTTTATAGTTTTGAAAAGTCAAGAATTTTTTGTTGTCCGGGAAAGAAAATTACTGATGCCGGGGTCAGGGATTTTATTTGCCTAGGAGGTGAACATTATTTTTTTGACTCAAATGAAAAAACGGACGCCAGAATTAGATTTGGGGTTTAATTTCATGCTTAAAAATGGTGTTTTCTATAGATTTTAAAAATCAAGGTTTTTTGGTGTCCGGGGAAGAAAATTCCTGATGCCGGGGTGAGGGATTTTTCTGCCCAGGAGGTGAATATTTCGTTGTTGACCCAAATGTAAAAACGGATGCCAGAATTACATTCGGGGTTTAATTTCACGCTTAAAAATGGTGTTTTTTATACTTTTTAAAAATCAAGCATTTTTTGGTGTCCGGGCAAGTAAATTTTTGATGCCGGGGTCAGGGATTTTTGTGCCCAGGGGGTGAAATTTTTTTTTGACCCAAATGTAAAAATGGACACTAGAATTAGTTTCGGGGTTGAATTTCACGCTTAAAAATGGTGTTTTTTATAGTTTTTAAAAATCAAGAATTTTTTGTTGTCCGGGAAAGAAAATTACTGATGCCGGGGTCAGGGATTTTTGTGCCCAGGAGGTGATTTTTTTTTTGACTCAAATGTAAAAACGGACGCCAGAATTAGATTTGGGGTTTAATTTCATGCTTAAAAATGGTGTTTTCTATAGATTTTAAAAATCAAGGTTTTTTGGTGTCCGGGGAAGAAAATTCCTGATGCCAGGGTGAGGGATTTTTGTGCCCAGGAGGTGAATTTTTCATTGTTGACCCAAATGTAAAAACGGATGCCAGAATTACATTCGGGGTTTAATTTCACGCTTAAAAATTGTGTTTTTTATACTTTTTAAAAATCAAGAATTTTTTGGTGTCCGGGCTAGTAAATTTCTGATGCCGGGGTCAGGGATTTTTGTGCCCAGGAGGTGAAATTTTTTTCCACCCCCAAATCTAAAAACCGACACCCGAATGAGATTCAGGGTTGAATTTTGTCCTTTAAAATGGTGTTTATCATAATAAATTCCTGATGCCGGAGTCAGGGAGTTTTGTGCCCAGGAGGTGAAATTTTTTTCCACCCAAATGTAAAAACGCACACCAGAATGAGATTCGGGGTTGAATTTCATTCTCAAAAATGGTGTTTTTCATTGCTTTTAAAAATCAAGATTTTTTTGGTGTCTGGGGAAGAAAATTCCTGATGCCAGGGTCAGGGATTTTTGTGCCCAGGAGGTGAATATTTTTTTTGACCCAAATATAAAAACGGATGCCAGAATTAGATTTGGGGTTGAATTTCGTCCTTCAAAATGGTGTTTTTCATAGTTTTTAAAAATGAAGATTTTTTTGGTGTCCGGGGAAGATAATTCCTGATGCCGGAGTCAGGGATTTTTGGGCCCAGGAGGTGAATTTTTTTTTTTTTGATTCAAATATAAAAACAGACACCCGAATAGATTCGGGGTTGAATTTTGTCCTTAAAAATGGTGTTTTTCATAATTTTTAAAAATCAAGATTTTGTTGGGAAGAAAATGCCTGATGCCGGAGTCAGAGATTTTTGTGCCCAGGAGGTGAAATTTTTTTTTCCACCCAAATCTATAAACGGACGCCAGAATGAGATTCGGGGTTGAATTTCGTGCTTAAAAATGGTGTTTTTCATAGCTTTTAAAAATCAAGATTGTTTTGGTGTCCGGGGAAGAAAATTCCTGATGCCGGGGTCAGAGAGTTTTGTGCCCAGGAGGTGAATTTTTCCCCCCCACCCAAATCTATAAACAGACGCCGGAATGAGATTCGGGGTTGAATTTCGTGCTTAAAAATGGTGTTTTTCATAGCTTTTAAAAAATTTTTCCCACCCCCAAATCTAAAAACCGACACCAGAATGAGATTCGGGGTTGAATTTCATTCTCAAAAATGGTGTTTTTCATAGCTTTTAAAAATCAAGATTTATTTCGTGTCCGGGGAAGAAAATTCCTGATGCCGGAGTCAGGGATTTTTGTGCACAGGAGGTGAAAAAATTTTTTTGACTCAAATGTAAAAACAGACACCCGAATGAGATTCAGGGTTGAATTTTGTCCTTTAAAATGGTGTTTATCATAATAAATTCCTGATGCCGGAGTCAGGGAGTTTTGTGCCCAGGAGGTGAAATTTTTTTCCACCCAAATGTAAAAACGCACACCAGAATGAGATTCGGGGTTGAATTTCATTCTCAAAAATGGTGTTTTTCATTGCTTTTAAAAATCAAGATTTTTTTGGTGTCTGGGGAAGAAAATTCCTGATGCCAGGGTCAGGGATTTTTGTGCCCAGGAGGTGAATATTTTTTTGACCCAAATATAAAAACGGATGCCAGAATTAGATTTGGGGTTGAATTTCATCCTTCAAAATGGTGTTTTTCATAGTTTTTAAAAATGAAGATTTTTTTGGTGTCCGGGGAAGATAATTCCTGATGCCGGAGTCAGGGATTTTTGGGCCCAGGAAGTGAAATTTTTTTTTTTGATTCAAATATAAAAACAGATACCCGAATAGATTCGGGGTTGAATTTTGTCCTTAAAAATGGTGTTTTTCATAATTTTTAAAAATCAAGATTTTGTTGGGAAGAAAATGCCTGATGCCGGAGTCAGGGATTTTTGTGCCCAGGAGGTGAAAAATTTCTTTTGACTCAAATGTAAAAACAGACACCCGAATGAGATTCAGGGTTGAATTTTGTCCTTTAAAATGGTGTTTATCATAATAAATTCCTGATGCCGGAGTCAGGGAGTTTTGTGCCCAGGAGGTGAAATTTTTTTCCACCCAAATGTAAAAACGCACACCAGAATGAGATTCGGGGTTGAATTTCATTCTCAAAAATGGTGTTTTTCATTGCTTTTAAAAATCAAGATTTTTTTGGTGTCTGGGGAAGAAAATTCCTGATGCCAGGGTCAGGGATTTTTGTGCCCAGGAGGTGAATATTTTTTTGACCCAAATATAAAAACGGATGCCAGAATTAGATTTGGGGTTGAATTTCATCCTTCAAAATGGTGTTTTTCATAGTTTTTAAAAATGAAGATTTTTTTGGTGTCCGGGGAAGATAATTCCTGATGCCGGAGTCAGGGATTTTTGGGCCCAGGAAGTGAAATTTTTTTTTTTGATTCAAATATAAAAACAGATACCCGAATAGATTCGGGGTTGAATTTTGTCCTTAAAAATGGTGTTTTTCATAATTTTTAAAAATCAAGATTTTGTTGGGAAGAAAATGCCTGATGCCGGAGTCAGGGATTTTTGTGCCCAGGAGGTGAAAAATTTCTTTTGACTCAAATGTAAAAACAGACACCCGAATGAGATTCAGGGTTGAATTTTGTCCTTTAAAATGGTGTTTATCATAATAAATTCCTGATGCCGGAGTCAGGGAGTTTTGTGCCCAGGAGGTGAAATTTTTTTCCACCCAAATGTAAAAACGCACACCAGAATGAGATTCGGGGTTGAATTTCATTCTCAAAAATGGTGTTTTTCATTGCTTTTAAAAATCAAGATTTTTTTGGTGTCTGGGGAAGAAAATTCCTGATGCCAGGGTCAGGGATTTTTGTGCCCAGGAGGTGAATATTTTTTTTGACCCAAATATAAAAACGGATGCCAGAATTAGATTCGGGGTTGAATTTCTTCCTTAAAAATGGTGTTTTTCATAATTTTTAAAAATCAAGATTTTGTTGGGAAGAAAATGCCTGATGCCGGAGTCAGAGATTTTTGTGCCCAGGAGGTGAAATTTTTTTTTCCACCCAAATCTATAAACGGACGCCGGAATGAGATTCGGGGTTGAATTTCGTGCTTAAAAATGGTGTCTTTCATAGCTTTTAAAAATCAAGATTTTTTTGGTGTCCGGGGAAGATAATTCCTGATGCCGGAGTCAGGGATTTTTGGGCCCAGGAGGTGAAATTTTTTTTTTTGATTCAAATATAAAAACAGACCCCCGAATAGATTCGGGGTTGAATTTTGTCCTTAAAAATGGTGTTTTTCATAATTTTTAAAAATCAAGATTTTGTTGGGAAGAAAATGCCTGATGCCGGAGTCAGAGAATTTTGTGCCCAGGAGGTGAAATTTTTTTTTCCACCCAAATCTATAAACGGACGCCGGAATGAGATTCGGGGTTGAATTTCGTGCTTAAAAATGGTGTTTTTCATAGCTTTTAAAAATCAAGATTTTTTTGGTGTCCGGGGAAGAAAATTCCTGATGCCGGGGTCAGAGAGTTTTGTGCCCAGGAGGTGAATTTTTTCCCCCCACCCAAATCTATAAACAGACGCCGGAATGAGATTCGGGGTTGAATTTCGTGCTTAAAAATGGTGTTTTTCATAGCTTTTAAAAATCAAGAATTTTTTGGTGTCCCGGGGAGAAAATTCCTGATGCCGGAGTCAGGGATTTTTGTGCCCAGGAGGTGAAATTTTTTCCCACCCCCAAATCTAAAAACCGACACCAGAATGAGATTCGGGGTTGAATTTCATTCTCAAAAATGGTGTTTTTCATAGCTTTTAAAAATCAAGATTTATTTCGTGTCCGGGGAAGAAAATTCCTGATGCCGGAGTCAGGGATTTTTGTGCCCAGGAGGTGAAAAAATTTTTTTGACTCAAATGTAAAAACAGACACCCGAATGAGATTCAGGGTTGAATTTTGTCCTTTAAAATGGTGTTTATCATAATAAATTCCTGATGCCGGAGTCAGGGAGTTTTGTGCCCAGGAGGTGAATTTTTTTTCCACCCAAATGTAAAAACGCACACCAGAATGAGATTCGGGGTTGAATTTCATTCTCAAAAATGGTGTTTTTCATTGCTTTTAAAAATCAAGATTTTTTTGGTGTCTGGGGAAGAAAATTCCTGATGCCAGGGTCAGGGATTTTTGTGCCCAGGAGGTGAATATTTTTTTTGACCCAAATATAAAAACGGATGCCAGAATTAGATTTGGGTTTGAATTTTGTCCTTCAAAATGGTGTTTTTCATAGTTTTTAAAAATGAAGATTTTTTTGGTGTCCGGGGAAGATAATTCCTGATGCCGGAGTCAGGGATTTTTGGGCCCAGGAGGTGAATTTTTTTTTTTTGATTCAAATATAAAAACAGACACCCGAATAGATTCGGGGTTGAATTTTGTCCTTAAAAATGGTGTTTTTCATAATTTTTAAAAATCAAGATTTTGTTGAGAAGAAAATGCCTGATGCCGGAGTCAGAGATTTTTGTGCCCAGGAGGTGAAATTTTTTTTTCCACCCAAATCTATAAACGGACGCCGGAATGAGATTCGGGGTTGAATTTCGTGCTTAAAAATGGTGTTTTTCATAGCTTTTAAAAATCAAGATTTTTTTGGTGTCCGGGGAAGAAAATTCCTGATGCCGGGGTCAGAGAGTTTTGTGCCCAGGAGGTGAATTTTTTTCCCCCACCCAAATCTATAAACAGACGCCGGAATGAGATTCGGGGTTGAATTTCGTGCTTAAAAATGGTGTTTTTCATAGCTTTTAAAAATCAAGAATTTTTTGGTGTCCCGGGGAGAAAATTCCTGATGCCGGAGTCAGGGATTTTTGTGCCCAGGAGGTGAAATTTTTTCCCACCCCCAAATCTAAAAACCGACACCAGAATGAGATTCGGGGTTGAATTTCATTCTCAAAAATGGTGTTTTTCATAGCTTTTAAAAATCAAGATTTATTTCGTGTCCGGGGAAGAAAATTCCTGATGCCGGTGTCAGGGATTTTTGTGCCCAGGAGGTGAAATTTTTTCCCACCCCCAAATCTAAAAACCGACACCCGAATGAGATTCAGGGTTGAATTTTGTCCTTTAAAATGGTGTTTATCATAATAAATTCCTGATGCCGGAGTCAGGGAGTTTTGTGCCCAGGAGGTGAAATTTTTTTCCACCCAAATGTAAAAACGCACACCAGAATGAGATTCGGGGTTGAATTTCATTCTCAAAAATGGTGTTTTTCATTGCTTTTAAAAATCAAGATTTTTTTGGTGTCTGGGGAAGAAAATTCCTGATGCCAGGGTCAGGGATTTTTGTGCCCAGGAGGTGAATATTTTTTTTGACCCAAATATAAAAACGGATGCCAGAATTAGATTTGGGGTTGAATTTCGTCCTTCAAAATGGTGTTTTTCATAGTTTTTAAAAATGAAGATTTTTTTGGTGTCCGGGGAAGATAATTCCTGATGCCGGAGTCAGGGATTTTTGGGCCCAGGAGGTGAATTTTTTTTTTTTGATTCAAATATAAAAACAGACACCCGAATAGATTCGGGGTTGAATTTTGTCCTTAAAAATGGTGTTTTTCATAATTTTTAAAAATCAAGATTTTGTTGGGAAGAAAATGCCTGATGCCGGAGTCAGAGATTTTTGTGCCCAGGAGGTGAAATTTTTTTTTCCACCCAAATCTATAAACGGACGCCGGAATGAGATTCGGGGTTGAATTTCGTGCTTAAAAATGGTGTTTTTCATAGCTTTTAAAAATCAAGATTTTTTTGGTGTCCGGGGAAGAAAATTCCTGATGCCGGGGTCAGAGAGTTTTGTGCCCAGGAGGTGAATTTTTCCCCCCACCCAAATCTATAAACAGATGCCGGAATGAGATTCGGGGTTGAATTTCGTGCTTAAAAATGGTGTTTTTCATAGCTTTTAAAAATCAAGAATTTTTTGGTGTCCCGGGGAGAAAATTCCTGATGCCGGAGTCAGGGATTTTTGTGCCCAGGAGGTGAGATTTTTTCCCACCCCCAAATCTAAAAACCGACACCAGAATGAGATTCGGGGTTGAATTTCATTCTCAAAAATGGTGTTTTTCATAGCTTTTAAAAATCAAGATTTATTTCGTGTCCGGGGAAGAAAATTCCTGCTGCCGGAGTCAGGGATTTTTGTGCCCAGGAGGTGAAAAAATTTTTTTGACTCAAATGTAAAAACAGACACCCGAATGAGATTCAGGGTTGAATTTTGTCCTTTAAAATGGTGTTTATCATAATAAATTCCTGATGCCGGAGTCAGGGAGTTTTGTGCCCAGGAGGTGAAATTTTTTTCCACCCAAATGTAAAAACGCACACCAGAATGAGATTCGGGGTTGAATTTCATTCTCAAAAATGGTGTTTTTCATTGCTTTTAAAAATCAAGAATTTTTTGGTGTCCCGGGGAGAAAATTCCTGATGCCGGAGTCAGGGATTTTTGTGCCCAGGAGGTGAAAAATTTTTTTTGACTCAAATGTAAAAACAGACACCCGAATGAGATTCAGGGTTGAATTTTGTCCTTTAAAATGGTGTTTATCATAATAAATTCCTGATGCCGGAGTCAGGGAGTTTTGTGCCCAGGAGGTGAAATTTTTTTCCACCCAAATGTAAAAACGCACACCAGAATGAGATTCGGGGTTGAATTTCATTCTCAAAAATGGTGTTTTTCATAGCTTTTAAAAATCAAGATTTATTTCGTGTCCGGGGAAGAAAATTCCTGATGCCGGAGTCAGGGATTTTTGTGCACAGGAGGTGAAAAATTTTTTTTGACTCAAATGTAAAAACAGACACCCGAATGAGATTCAGGGTTGAATTTTGTCCTTTAAAATGGTGTTTATCATAATAAATTCCTGATGCCGGAGTCAGGGAGTTTTGTGCCCAGGAGGTGAATTTTTTCCCCCCACCCAAATCTATAAACAGACGCCGGAATGAGATTCGGGGTTGAATTTCGTGCTTAAAAATGGTGTTTTTCATAGCTTTTAAAAATCAAGAATTTTTTGGTGTCCCGGGGAGAAAATTCCTGATGCCGGAGTCAGGGATTTTTGTGCCCAGGAGGTGAAATTTTTTCCCACCCCCAAATCTAAAAACCGACACCAGAATGAGATTCGGGGTTGAATTTCATTCTCAAAAATGGTGTTTTTCATAGCTTTTAAAAATCAAGATTTATTTCGTGTCCGGGAAAGAAAATTCCTGATGCCGGAGTCAGGGATTTTTGTGCCCAGGAGGTGAAAAATTTTTTTTGACTCAAATGTAAAAACAGACACCCGAATGAGATTCAGGGTTGAATTTTGTCCTTTAAAATGGTGTTTATCATAATAAATTCCTGATGCCGGAGTCAGGGAGTTTTGTGCCCAGGAGGTGAAATTTTTTTCTACCCAAATGTAAAAACGCACACCAGAATGAGATTCGGGGTTGAATTTCATTCTCAAAAATGGTGTTTTTCATTGCTTTTAAAAATCAAGATTTTTTTGGTGTCTGGGGAAGAAAATTCCTGATGCCAGGGTCAGGGATTTTTGTGCCCAGGAGGTGAATATTTTTTTTGACCCAAATATAAAAACGGATGCCAGAATTAGATTTGGGTTTGAATTTTGTCCTTCAAAATGGTGTTTTTCATAGTTTTTAAAAATGAAGATTTTTTTGGTGTCCGGGGAAGATAATTCCTGATGCCGGAGTCAGGGATTTTTGGGCCCAGGAGGTGAAATTTTTTTTTTTGATTCAAATATAAAAACAGACACCCGAATAGATTCGGGGTTGAATTTTGTCCTTAAAAATGGTGTTTTTCATAATTTTTAAAAATCAAGATTTTGTTGAGAAGAAAATGCCTGATGCCGGAGTCAGAGATTTTTGTGCCCAGGAGGTGAAATTTTTTTTTCCACCCAAATCTATAAACGGACGCCGGAATGAGATTCGGGGTTGAATTTCGTGCTTAAAAATGGTGTTTTTCATAGCTTTTAAAAATCAAGATTTTTTTGGTGTCCGGGGAAGAAAATTCCTGATGCCGGGGTCAGAGAGTTTTGTGCCCAGGAGGTGAATTTTTTTCCCCCACCCAAATCTATAAACAGACGCCGGAATGAGATTCGGGGTTGAATTTCGTGCTTAAAAATGGTGTTTTTCATAGCTTTTAAAAATCAAGAATTTTTTGGTGTCCCGGGGAGAAAATTCCTGATGCCGGAGTCAGGGATTTTTGTGCCCAGGAGGTGAAATTTTTTCCCACCCCCAAATCTAAAAACCGACACCAGAATGAGATTCGGGGTTGAATTTCATTCTCAAAAATGGTGTTTTTCATAGCTTTTAAAAATCAAGATTTATTTCGTGTCCGGGGAAGAAAATTCCTGATGCCGGAGTCAGGGATTTTTGTGCCCAGGAGGTGAAATTTTTTCCCACCCCCAAATCTAAAAACCGACACCCGAATGAGATTCAGGGTTGAATTTTGTCCTTTAAAATGGTGTTTATCATAATAAATTCCTGATGCCGGAGTCAGGGAGTTTTGTGCCCAGGAGGTGAAATTTTTTTCCACCCAAATGTAAAAACGCACACCAGAATGAGATTCGGGGTTGAATTTCATTCTCAAAAATGGTGTTTTTCATTGCTTTTAAAAATCAAGATTTTTTTGGTGTCTGGGGAAGAAAATTCCTGATGCCAGGGTCAGGGATTTTTGTGCCCAGGAGGTGAATATTTTTTTTGACCCAAATATAAAAACGGATGCCAGAATTAGATTTGGGGTTGAATTTCGTCCTTCAAAATGGTGTTTTTCATAGTTTTTAAAAATGAAGATTTTTTTGGTGTCCGGGGAAGATAATTCCTGATGCCGGAGTCAGGGATTTTTGGGCCCAGGAGGTGAATTTTTTTTTTTTGATTCAAATATAAAAACAGACACCCGAATAGATTCGGGGTTGAATTTTGTCCTTAAAAATGGTGTTTTTCATAATTTTTAAAAATCAAGATTTTGTTGGGAAGAAAATGCCTGATGCCGGAGTCAGAGATTTTTGTGCCCAGGAGGTGAAATTTTTTTTTCCACCCAAATCTATAAACGGACGCCGGAATGAGATTCGGGGTTGAATTTCGTGCTTAAAAATGGTGTTTTTCATAGCTTTTAAAAATCAAGATTTTTTTGGTGTCCGGGGAAGAAAATTCCTGATGCCGGGGTCAGAGAGTTTTGTGCCCAGGAGGTGAATTTTTCCCCCCACCCAAATCTATAAACAGATGCCGGAATGAGATTCGGGGTTGAATTTCGTGCTTAAAAATGGTGTTTTTCATAGCTTTTAAAAATCAAGAATTTTTTGGTGTCCCGGGGAGAAAATTCCTGATGCCGGAGTCAGGGATTTTTGTGCCCAGGAGGTGAGATTTTTTCCCACCCCCAAATCTAAAAACCGACACCAGAATGAGATTCGGGGTTGAATTTCATTCTCAAAAATGGTGTTTTTCATAGCTTTTAAAAATCAAGATTTATTTCGTGTCCGGGGAAGAAAATTCCTGATGCCGGAGTCAGGGATTTTTGTGCCCAGGAGGTGAAAAAATTTTTTTGACTCAAATGTAAAAACAGACACCCGAATGAGATTCAGGGTTGAATTTTGTCCTTTAAAATGGTGTTTATCATAATAAATTCCTGATGCCGGAGTCAGGGAGTTTTGTGCCCAGGAGGTGAAATTTTTTTCCACCCAAATGTAAAAACGCACACCAGAATGAGATTCGGGGTTGAATTTCATTCTCAAAAATGGTGTTTTTCATTGCTTTTAAAAATCAAGAATTTTTTGGTGTCCCGGGGAGAAAATTCCTGATGCCGGAGTCAGGGATTTTTGTGCCCAGGAGGTGAAATTTTTTCCCACCCCCAAATCTAAAAACCGACACCAGAATGAGATTCGGGGTTGAATTTCATTCTCAAAAATGGTGTTTTTCATAGCTTTTAAAAATCAAGATTTATTTCGTGTCCGGGGAAGAAAATTCCTGATGCCGGAGTCAGGGATTTTTGTGCCCAGGAGGTGAAATTTTTTCCCACCCCCAAATCTAAAAACCGACACCCGAATGAGATTCAGGGTTGAATTTTGTCCTTTAAAATGGTGTTTATCATAATAAATTCCTGATGCCGGAGTCAGGGAGTTTTGTGCCCAGGAGGTGAAATTTTTTTCCACCCAAATGTAAAAACGCACACCAGAATGAGATTCGGGGTTGAATTTCATTCTCAAAAATGGTGTTTTTCATTGCTTTTAAAAATCAAGATTTTTTTGGTGTCTGGGGAAGAAAATTCCTGATGCCAGGGTCAGGGATTTTTGTGCCCAGGAGGTGAATTTTTTTTTTTTGATTCAAATATAAAAACAGACACCCGAATAGATTCGGGGTTGAATTTTGTCCTTAAAAATGGTGTTTTTCATAATTTTTAAAAATCAAGATTTTCTTGAGAAGAAAATGCCTGATGCCAGAGTCAGAGATTTTTGTGCCCAGGAGGTGAAATTTTTTTTTCCACCCAAATCTATAAACGGACGCCGGAATGAGATTCGGGGTTGAATTTCGTGCTTAAAAATGGTGTTTTTCATAGCTTTTAAAAATCAAGATTTTTTTGGTGTCCGGGGAAGAAAATTCCTGATGCCGGGGTCAGAGAGTTTTGTGCCCGGGAGGTGAATTTTTTCCCCCCACCCAAATCTATAAACAGACGCCAGAATGAGATTCGGGGTTGAATTTCGTGCTTAAAAATGGTGTTTTTCATAGCTTTTAAAAATCAAGAATTTTTTGGTGTCCCGGGGAGAAAATTCCTGATGCCGGAGTCAGGGATTTTTGTGCCCAGGAGGTGAAATTTTTTCCCACCCCCAAATCTAAAAACCGACACCAGAATGAGATTCGGGGTTGAATTTCATTCTCAAAAATGGTGTTTTCCATAGCTTTTAAAAATCAAGATTTATTTCGTGTCCGGGGAAGAAAATTCCTGATGCCGGAGTCAGGGATTTTTGTGCCCAGGAGGTGAAATTTTTTCCCTCCCCCAAATCTAAAAACCGACACCCGAATGAGATTCAGGGTTGAATTTTGTCCTTTAAAATGGTGTTTATCATAATAAATTCCTGATGCCGGAGTCAGGGAGTTTTGTGCCCAGGAGGTGAAATTTTTTTCCACCCAAATGTAAAAACGCACACCAGAATGAGATTCGGGGTTGAATTTCATTCTCAAAAATGGTGTTTTTCATTGCTTTTAAAAATCAAGATTTTTTTGGTGTCTGGGGAAGAAAATTCCTGATGCCAGGGTCAGGGATGTTTGTGCCCAGGAGGTGAATATTTTTTTTGACCCAAATATAAAAACGGATGCCAGAATTAGATTTGGGGTTGAATTTCGTCCTTCAAAATGGTGTTTTTCATAGTTTTTAAAAATGAAGATTTTTTTGGTGTCCGGGGAAGATAATTCCTGATGCCGGAGTCAGGGATTTTTGGGCCCAGGAGGTGAATTTTTTTTTTTTGATTCAAATATAAAAACAGACACCCGAATAGATTCGGGGTTGAATTTTGTCCTTAAAAATGGTGTTTTTCATAATTTTTAAAAATCAAGATTTTGTTGGGAAGAAAATGCCTGATGCCGGAGTCAGAGATTTTTGTGCCCAGGAGGTGAAATTTTTTTTTCCACCCAAATCTATAAACGGACGCCGGAATGAGATTCGGGGTTGAATTTCGTGCTTAAAAATGGTGTTTTTCATAGCTTTTAAAAATCAAGATTTTTTTGGTGTCCGGGGAAGAAAATTCCTGATGCCGGGGTCAGAGAGTTTTGTGCCCAGGAGGTGAATTTTTCCCCCCACCCAAATCTATAAACAGATGCCGGAATGAGATTCGGGGTTGAATTTCGTGCTTAAAAATGGTGTTTTTCATAGCTTTTAAAAATCAAGAATTTTTTGGTGTCCCGGGGAGAAAATTCCTGATGCCGGAGTCAGGGATTTTTGTGCCCAGGAGGTGAGATTTTTTCCCACCCCCAAATCTAAAAACCGACACCAGAATGAGATTCGGGGTTGAATTTCATTCTCAAAAATGGTGTTTTTCATAGCTTTTAAAAATCAAGATTTATTTCGTGTCCGGGGAAGAAAATTCCTGATGCCGGAGTCAGGGATTTTTGTGCCCAGGAGGTGAAAAAATTTTTTTGACTCAAATGTAAAAACAGACACCCGAATGAGATTCAGGGTTGAATTTTGTCCTTTAAAATGGTGTTTATCATAATAAATTCCTGATGCCGGAGTCAGGGAGTTTTGTGCCCAGGAGGTGAAATTTTTTTCCACCCAAATGTAAAAACGCACACCAGAATGAGATTCGGGGTTGAATTTCATTCTCAAAAATGGTGTTTTTCATTGCTTTTAAAAATCAAGAATTTTTTGGTGTCCCGGGGAGAAAATTCCTGATGCCGGAGTCAGGGATTTTTGTGCCCAGGAGGTGAAATTTTTTCCCACCCCCAAATCTAAAAACCGACACCAGAATGAGATTCGGGGTTGAATTTCATTCTCAAAAATGGTGTTTTTCATAGCTTTTAAAAATCAAGATTTATTTCGTGTCCGGGGAAGAAAATTCCTGATGCCAGGTTCAGGGATTTTTGTGCCCAGGAGGTGAATATTTTTTTTGACCCAAATATAAAAACGGATGCCAGAATTAGATTTGGGGTTGAATTTCGTCCTTCAAAATGGTGTTTTTCATAGTTTTTAAAAATGAAGATTTTTTTGGTGTCCGGGGAAGATAATTCCTGATGCCGGAGTCAGGGATTTTTGGGCCCAGGAGGTGAAATTTTTTTTTTTTGATTCAAATATAAAAACAGACACCTGAATAGATTCGGGGTTGAATTTTGTCCTTAAAAATGGTGTTTTTCATAATTTTTAAAAATCAAGATTTTGTTGGGAAGAAAATGCCTGATGCCGGAGTCAGAGATTTTTGTGCCCAGGAGGTGAAATTTTTTTTCCACCCAAATCTATAAATGGACGCCGGAATGAGATTCGGGGTTGAATTTCGTACTTAAAAATGGTGTTTTTCATAGCTTTTAAAAATCAAGATTTTTTTGGTGTCCGGGGAAGAAAATTCCTGATGCCGGGGTCAGAGAGTTTTGTGCCCAGGAGGTGAATTTTTTTCCCCCACCCAAATCTATAAACAGACGCCGGAATGAGATTCGGGGTTGAATTTCGTGCTTAAAAATGGTGTTTTTCATAGCTTTTAAAAATCAAGAATTTTTTGGTGTCCCGGGGAGAAAATTCCTGATGCCGGAATCAGGGATTTTTGTGCCCATGAGGTGAAATTTTTCCCACCCCCAAATCTAAAAACCGACACCAGAATGAGATTCGGGGTTGAATTTCATTCTCAAAAATGGTGTTTTTCATAGCTTTTAAAAATCAAGATTTATTTCGTGTCCGGGGAAGAAAATTCCTGATGCCGGAGTCAGGGATTTTTGTGCCCAGGAGGTGAAATTTTTTCCCACCCCCAAATCTAAAAACCGACACCCGAATGAGATTCAGGGTTGAATTTTGTCCTTTAAAATGGTGTTTATCATAATAAATTCCTGATGCCGGAGTCAGGGAGTTTTGTGCCCAGGAGGTGAAATTTTTTTCCACCCAAATGTAAAAACGCACACCAGAATGAGATTCGGGGTTGAATTTCATTCTCAAAAATGGTGTTTTTCATTGCTTTTAAAAATCAAGATTTTTTTGGTGTCTGGGGAAGAAAATTCCTGATGCCAGGGTCAGGGATTTTTGTGCCCAGGAGGTGAATTTTTTTTTTTTTTGATTCAAATATAAAAACAGACACCCGAATAGATTCGGGGTTGAATTTTGTCCTTAAAAATGGTGTTTTTCATAATTTTTAAAAATCAAGATTTTGTTGAGAAGAAAATGCCTGATGCCGGAGTCAGAGATTTTTGTGCCCAGGAGGTGAAATTTTTTTTTCCACCCAAATCTATAAACGGACGCCGGAATGAGATTCGGGGTTGAATTTCGTGCTTAAAAATGGTGTTTTTCATAGCTTTTAAAAATCAAGATTTTTTTGGTGTCCGGGGAAGAAAATTCCTGATGCCGGGGTCAGAGAGTTTTGTGCCCAGGAGGTGAATTTTTTCCCCCCACCCAAATCTATAAACAGACGCCAGAATGAGATTCGGGGTTGAATTTCGTGCTTAAAAATGGTGTTTTTCATAGCTTTTAAAAATCAAGAATTTTTTGGTGTCCCGGGGAGAAAATTCCTGATGCCGGAGTCAGGGATTTTTGTGCCCAGGAGGTGAAATTTTTTCCCACCCCCAAATCTAAAAACCGACACCAGAATGAGATTCGGGGTTGAATTTCATTCTCAAAAATGGTGTTTTCCATAGCTTTTAAAAATCAAGATTTATTTCGTGTCCGGGGAAGAAAATTCCTGATGCCGGAGTCAGGGATTTTTGTGCCCAGGAGGTGAAATTTTTTCCCTCCCCCAAATCTAAAAACCGACACCCGAATGAGATTCAGGGTTGAATTTTGTCCTTTAAAATGGTGTTTATCATAATAAATTCCTGATGCCGGAGTCAGGGAGTTTTGTGCCCAGGAGGTGAAATTTTTTTCCACCCAAATGTAAAAACGCACACCAGAATGAGATTCGGGGTTGAATTTCATTCTCAAAAATGGTGTTTTTCATTGCTTTTAAAAATCAAGATTTTTTTGGTGTCTGGGGAAGAAAATTCCTGATGCCAGGGTCAGGGATGTTTGTGCCCAGGAGGTGAATATTTTTTTTGACCCAAATATAAAAACGGATGCCAGAATTAGATTTGGGGTTGAATTTCGTCCTTCAAAATGGTGTTTTTCATAGTTTTTAAAAATGAAGATTTTTTTGGTGTCCGGGGAAGATAATTCCTGATGCCGGAGTCAGGGATTTTTGGGCCCAGGAGGTGAATTTTTTTTTTTTGATTCAAATATAAAAACAGACACCCGAATAGATTCGGGGTTGAATTTTGTCCTTAAAAATGGTGTTTTTCATAATTTTTAAAAATCAAGATTTTGTTGGGAAGAAAATGCCTGATGCCGGAGTCAGAGATTTTTGTGCCCAGGAGGTGAAATTTTTTTTTCCACCCAAATCTATAAACGGACGCCGGAATGAGATTCGGGGTTGAATTTCGTGCTTAAAAATGGTGTTTTTCATAGCTTTTAAAAATCAAGATTTTTTTGGTGTCCGGGGAAGAAAATTCCTGATGCCGGGGTCAGAGAGTTTTGTGCCCAGGAGGTGAATTTTTCCCCCCACCCAAATCTATAAACAGATGCCGGAATGAGATTCGGGGTTGAATTTCGTGCTTAAAAATGGTGTTTTTCATAGCTTTTAAAAATCAAGAATTTTTTGGTGTCCCGGGGAGAAAATTCCTGATGCCGGAGTCAGGGATTTTTGTGCCCAGGAGGTGAGATTTTTTCCCACCCCCAAATCTAAAAACCGACACCAGAATGAGATTCGGGGTTGAATTTCATTCTCAAAAATGGTGTTTTTCATAGCTTTTAAAAATCAAGATTTATTTCGTGTCCGGGGAAGAAAATTCCTGATGCCGGAGTCAGGGATTTTTGTGCCCAGGAGGTGAAAAAATTTTTTTGACTCAAATGTAAAAACAGACACCCGAATGAGATTCAGGGTTGAATTTTGTCCTTTAAAATGGTGTTTATCATAATAAATTCCTGATGCCGGAGTCAGGGAGTTTTGTGCCCAGGAGGTGAAATTTTTTTCCACCCAAATGTAAAAACGCACACCAGAATGAGATTCGGGGTTGAATTTCATTCTCAAAAATGGTGTTTTTCATTGCTTTTAAAAATCAAGAATTTTTTGGTGTCCCGGGGAGAAAATTCCTGATGCCGGAGTCAGGGATTTTTGTGCCCAGGAGGTGAAATTTTTTCCCACCCCCAAATCTAAAAACCGACACCAGAATGAGATTCGGGGTTGAATTTCATTCTCAAAAATGGTGTTTTTCATAGCTTTTAAAAATCAAGATTTATTTCGTGTCCGGGGAAGAAAATTCCTGATGCCAGGGTCAGGGATTTTTGTGCCCAGGAGGTGAATATTTTTTTTGACCCAAATATAAAAACGGATGCCAGAATTAGATTTGGGGTTGAATTTCGTCCTTCAAAATGGTGTTTTTCATAGTTTTTAAAAATGAAGATTTTTTTGGTGTCCGGGGAAGATAATTCCTGATGCCGGAGTCAGGGATTTTTGGGCCCAGGAGGTGAATTTTTTTTTTTGATTCAAATATAAAAACAGACACCCGAATAGATTCGGGGTTGAATTTTGTCCTTAAAAATGGTGTTTTTCATAATTTTTAAAAATCAAGATTTTGTTGGGAAGAAAATGCCTGATGCCGGAGTCAGAGATTTTTGTGCCCAGGAGGTGAAATTTTTTTCCCCACCCAAATCTATAAACGGACGCCGGAATGAGATTCGGGGTTGAATTTCGTGCTTAAAAATGGTGTTTTTCATAGCTTTTAAAAATCAAGATTTTTTTGGTGTCCGGGGAAGAAAATTCCTGATGCCGGGGTCAGAGAGTTTTGTGCCCAGGAGGTGAATTTTTTCCCCCCACCCAAATCTATAAACAGATGCCGGAATGAAATTCGGGGTTGAATTTCGTGCTTAAAAATGGTGTTTTTCATAGCTTTTAAAAATCAAGAATTTTTTGGTGTCCCGGGGAGAAAATTCCTGATGCCGGAGTCAGGGATTTTTGTGCCCAGGAGGTGAAATTTTTTCCCACCCCCAAATCTAAAAACCGACACCAGAATGAGATTCGGCGTTGAATTTCATTCTCAAAAATGGTGTTTTTCATAGCTTTTAAAAATCAAGATTTATTTCGTGTCCGGGGAAGAAAATTCCTGATGCCAGAGTCAGGGATTTTTGTGCCCAGGAGGTGAAAAAATTTTTTTGACTCAAATGTAAAAACAGACACCCGAATGAGATTCAGGGTTGAATTTTGTCCTTTAAAATGTTGTTTATCATAATAAATTCCTGATGCCGGAGTCAGGGAGTTTTGTGCCCAGGAGGTGAAATTTTTTTCCACCCAAATGTAAAAACGCACACCAGAATGAGATTCGGGGTTGAATTTCGTGCTTAAAAATGGTGTTTTTCATAGCTTTTAAAAATCAAGATTTTTTTGGTGTCCGGGGAAGATAATTCCTGATGCCGGAGTCAGGGATTTTTGGGCCCAGGAGGTGAAATTTTTTTTTTTGATTCAAATATAAAAACAGACCCCCGAATAGATTTGGGGTTGAATTTTGTCCTTAAAAATGGTGTTTTTCATAATTTTTAAAAATCAAGATTTTGTTGGGAAGAAAATGCCTGATGCCGGAGTCAGAGATTTTTGTGCCCAGGAGGTGAAATTTTTTTTTCCACCCAAATCTATAAACGGACGCCGGAATGAGATTCGGGGTTGAATTTCGTGCTTAAAAATGGTGTTTTTCATAGCTTTTAAAAATCAAGATTTTTTTGGTGTCCGGGGAAGAAAATTCCTGATGCCGGGGTCAGAGAGTTTTGTGCCCAGGAGGTGAATTTTTTCCCCCCACCCAAATCTATAAACAGACGCCGGAATGAGATTCGGGGTTGAATTTCGTGCTTAAAAATGGTGTTTTTCATAGCTTTTAAAAATCAAGAATTTTTTGGTGTCCCGGGGAGAAAATTCCTGATGCCGGAGTCAGGGATTTTTGTGCCCAGGAGGTGAAATTTTTTCCCACCCCCAAATCTAAAAACCGACACCAGAATGAGATTCGGGGTTGAATTTCATTCTCAAAAATGGTGTTTTTCATAGCTTTTAAAAATCAAGATTTATTTCATGTCCGGGGAAGAAAATTCCTGATGCCGGAGTCAGGGATTTTTGTGCCCAGGAGGTGAACAAATTTTTTTGACTCAAATGTAAAAACAGACACCCGAATGAGATTCAGGGTTGAATTTTGTCCTTTAAAATGGTGTTTATCATAATAAATTCCTGATGCCGGAGTCAGGGAGTTTTGTGCCCAGGAGGTGAAATTTTTTTCCACCCAAATGTAAAAACGCACACCAGAATGAGATTCGGGGTTGAATTTCATTCTCAAAAATGGTGTTTTTCATTGCTTTTAAAAATCAAGATTTTTTTGGTGTCTGGGGAAGAAAATTCCTGATGCCAGGGTCAGGGATTTTTGTGCCCAGGAGGTGAATATTTTTTTTGACCCAAATATAAAAACGGATGCCAGAATTAGATTTGGGGTTGAATTTCGTCCTTCAAAATGGTGTTTTTCATAGTTTTTAAAAATGAAGATTTTTTTGGTGGCCGGGGAAGATAATTCCTGATGCCGGAGTCAGGGATTTTTGGGCCCAAGAGGTGAAATTTTTTTTTTTTGATTCAAATATAAAAACAGACACCCGAATAGATTCGGGGTTGAATTTTGTCCTTAAAAATGGTGTTTTTCATAATTTTTAAAAATCAAGATTTTGTTGGGAAGAAAATGCCTGATGCCGGAGTCAGAGATTTTTGTGCCCAGGAGGTGAAATTTTTTTTTCCACCCAAATCTATAAACGGACGCCGGAATGAGATTCGGGGTTGAATTTCGTGCTTACAAATGGTGTTTTTCATAGCTTTTAAAAATCAAGATTTTTTTGGTGTGGGGGGAAGAACATTCCTGATGCCGGGGTCAGGGATTTTTGTGCCCAGGAGGTGAAAAATTTTTTTTGACTCAAATGTAAAAACAGACACCCGAATGAGATTCAGGGTTGAATTTTGTCCTTTAAAATGGTGTTTATCATAATAAATTCCTGATGCCGGAGTCAGGGAGTTTTGTGCCCAGGAGGTGAAATTTTTTTCCACCCAAATGTAAAAACGCACACCAGAATGAGATTCGGGGTTGAATTTCATTCTCAAAAATGGTGTTTTTCATTGCTTTTAAAAATCAAGATTTTTTTGGTGTCTGGGGAAGAAAATTCCTGATGCCAGGGTCAGGGATTTTTGTGCCCAGGAGGTGAATATTTTTTTTGACCCAAATATAAAAACGGATGCCAGAATTAGATTTGGGGTTGAATTTCGTCCTTCAAAATGGTGTTTTTCATAGTTTTTAAAAATGAAGATTTTTTTGGTGTCCGGGGAAGATAATTCCTGATGCCGGAGTCAGGGATTTTTGGGCCCAGGAGGTGAATTTTTTTTTTTGATTCAAATATAAAAACAGACACCCGAATAGATTCGGGGTTGAATTTTGTCCTTAAAAATGGTGTTTTTCATAATTTTTAAAAATCAAGATTTTGTTGGGAAGAAAATGCCTGATGCCGGAGTCAGAGATTTTTGTGCCCAGGAGGTGAAATTTTTTTCCCCACCCAAATCTATAAACGGACGCCGGAATGAGATTCGGGGTTGAATTTCGTGCTTAAAAATGGTGTTTTTCATAGCTTTTAAAAATCAAGATTTTTTTGGTGTCCGGGGAAGAAAATTCCTGATGCCGGGGTCAGAGAGTTTTGTGCCCAGGAGGTGAATTTTTTCCCCCCACCCAAATCTATAAACAGATGCCGGAATGAAATTCGGGGTTGAATTTCGTGCTTAAAAATGGTGTTTTTCATAGCTTTTAAAAATCAAGAATTTTTTGGTGTCCCGGGGAGAAAATTCCTGATGCCGGAGTCAGGGATTTTTGTGCCCAGGAGGTGAAATTTTTTCCCACCCCCAAATCTAAAAACCGACACCAGAATGAGATTCGGCGTTGAATTTCATTCTCAAAAATGGTGTTTTTCATAGCTTTTAAAAATCAAGATTTATTTCGTGTCCGGGGAAGAAAATTCCTGATGCCAGAGTCAGGGATTTTTGTGCCCAGGAGGTGAAAAAATTTTTTTGACTCAAATGTAAAAACAGACACCCGAATGAGATTCAGGGTTGAATTTTGTCCTTTAAAATGTTGTTTATCATAATAAATTCCTGATGCCGGAGTCAGGGAGTTTTGTGCCCAGGAGGTGAAATTTTTTTCCACCCAAATGTAAAAACGCACACCAGAATGAGATTCGGGGTTGAATTTCGTGCTTAAAAATGGTGTTTTTCATAGCTTTTAAAAATCAAGATTTTTTTGGTGTCCGGGGAAGATAATTCCTGATGCCGGAGTCAGGGATTTTTGGGCCCAGGAGGTGAAATTTTTTTTTTTGATTCAAATATAAAAACAGACCCCCGAATAGATTTGGGGTTGAATTTTGTCCTTAAAAATGGTGTTTTTCATAATTTTTAAAAATCAAGATTTTGTTGGGAAGAAAATGCCTGATGCCGGAGTCAGAGATTTTTGTGCCCAGGAGGTGAAATTTTTTTTTCCACCCAAATCTATAAACGGACGCCGGAATGAGATTCGGGGTTGAATTTCGTGCTTAAAAATGGTGTTTTTCATAGCTTTTAAAAATCAAGATTTTTTTGGTGTCCGGGGAAGAAAATTCCTGATGCCGGGGTCAGAGAGTTTTGTGCCCAGGAGGTGAATTTTTTCCCCCCACCCAAATCTATAAACAGACGCCGGAATGAGATTCGGGGTTGAATTTCGTGCTTAAAAATGGTGTTTTTCATAGCTTTTAAAAATCAAGAATTTTTTGGTGTCCCGGGGAGAAAATTCCTGATGCCGGAGTCAGGGATTTTTGTGCCCAGGAGGTGAAATTTTTTCCCACCCCCAAATCTAAAAACCGACACCAGAATGAGATTCGGGGTTGAATTTCATTCTCAAAAATGGTGTTTTTCATAGCTTTTAAAAATCAAGATTTATTTCATGTCCGGGGAAGAAAATTCCTGATGCCGGAGTCAGGGATTTTTGTGCCCAGGAGGTGAACAAATTTTTTTGACTCAAATGTAAAAACAGACACCCGAATGAGATTCAGGGTTGAATTTTGTCCTTTAAAATGGTGTTTATCATAATAAATTCCTGATGCCGGAGTCAGGGAGTTTTGTGCCCAGGAGGTGAAATTTTTTTCCACCCAAATGTAAAAACGCACACCAGAATGAGATTCGGGGTTGAATTTCATTCTCAAAAATGGTGTTTTTCATTGCTTTTAAAAATCAAGATTTTTTTGGTGTCTGGGGAAGAAAATTCCTGATGCCAGGGTCAGGGATTTTTGTGCCCAGGAGGTGAATATTTTTTTTGACCCAAATATAAAAACGGATGCCAGAATTAGATTTGGGGTTGAATTTCGTCCTTCAAAATGGTGTTTTTCATAGTTTTTAAAAATGAAGATTTTTTTGGTGGCCGGGGAAGATAATTCCTGATGCCGGAGTCAGGGATTTTTGGGCCCAAGAGGTGAAATTTTTTTTTTTTGATTCAAATATAAAAACAGACACCCGAATAGATTCGGGGTTGAATTTTGTCCTTAAAAATGGTGTTTTTCATAATTTTTAAAAATCAAGATTTTGTTGGGAAGAAAATGCCTGATGCCGGAGTCAGAGATTTTTGTGCCCAGGAGGTGAAATTTTTTTTTCCACCCAAATCTATAAACGGACGCCGGAATGAGATTCGGGGTTGAATTTCGTGCTTACAAATGGTGTTTTTCATAGCTTTTAAAAATCAAGATTTTTTTGGTGTGGGGGGAAGAACATTCCTGATGCCGGGGTCAGGGATTTTTGTGCCCAGGAGGTGAAAAATTTTTTTTGACTCAAATGTAAAAACAGACACCCGAATGAGATTCAGGGTTGAATTTTGTCCTTTAAAATGGTGTTTATCATAATAAATTCCTGATGCCGGAGTCAGGGAGTTTTGTGCCCAGGAGGTGAAATTTTTTTCCACCCAAATGTAAAAACGCACACCAGAATGAGATTCGGGGTTGAATTTCATTCTCAAAAATGGTGTTTTTCATTGCTTTTAAAAATCAAGATTTTTTTGGTGTCTGGGGAAGAAAATTCCTGATGCCAGGGTCAGGGATTTTTGTGCCCAGGAGGTGAATATTTTTTTTGACCCAAATATAAAAACGGATGCCAGAATTAGATTTGGGGTTGAATTTCGTCCTTCAAAATGGTGTTTTTCATAGTTTTTAAAAATGAAGATTTTTTTGGTGTCCGGGGAAGATAATTCCTGATGCCGGAGTCAGGGATTTTTGGGCCCAGGAGGTGAAATTTTTTTTTTTTGATTCAAATATAAAAACAGACACCCGAATAGATTCGGGGTTAAATTTTGTCCTTAAAAATGGTGTTTTTCATAATTTTTAAAAATCAAGATTTTGTTGGGAAGAAAATGCCTGATGCCGGAGTCAGAGATTTTTGTGCCCAGGAGGTGAAATTTTTTTTTCCACCCAAATCTATAAACGGACGCCGGAATGAGATTCGGGGTTGAATTTCGTGCTTAAAAATGGTGTTTTTCATAGCTTTTAAAAATCAAGATTTTTTTGGTGTCCGGGGAAGAAAATTCCTGATGCCGGGGTCAGAGAGTTTTGTGCCCAGGAGGTGAATTTTTCCCCCCCACCCAAATCTATAAACAGACGCCGGAATGAGATTCGGGGTTGAATTTCGTGCTTAAAAATGGTGTTTTTCATAGCTTTTAAAAATCATGAATTTTTTGGTGTCCCGGGGAGAAAATTCCTGATGCCGGAGTCAGGGATTTTTGTGCCCAGGAGGTGAAATTTTTTCCCACCCCCAAATCTAAAAACCGACACCAGAATGAGATTCGGGGTTGAATTTCATTCTCAAAAATGGTGGTTTTCATAGCTTTTAAAAATCAAGATTTATTTCGTGTCCGGGGAAGAAAATTCCTGATGCCGGAGTCAGGGATTTTTGTGCCCAGGA
Source organism: Vipera ursinii (assembly GCF_947247035.1). Taxonomy (NCBI): domain Eukaryota; kingdom Metazoa; phylum Chordata; class Lepidosauria; order Squamata; family Viperidae; genus Vipera; species Vipera ursinii. The sequence continues at coordinate 163,412,537 of NC_139513.1, read as the reverse complement.
GGTGAAAAATTTTTTTTGACTTAAATGTAAAAACAGACACCCGAATGAGATTCAGGGTTGAATTTTGTCCTTTAAAATGGTGTTTATCATAATAAATTCCTGATGCCGGAGTCAGGGAGTTTTGTGCCCAGGAGGTGAAATTTTTTTCCACCCAAATGTAAAAACGCACACCAGAATGAGATTCGGGGTTGAATTTCATTCTCAAAAATGGTGTTTTTCATTGCTTTTAAAAATCAAGATTTTTTTGGTGTCTGGGGAAGAAAATTCCTGATGCCAGGGTCAGGGATTTTTGTGCCCAGGAGGTGAATATTTTTTTTTCCAACCAAATCTATAAACGGACGCCGGAATGAGATTCGGGGTTGAATTTCGTGCTTAAAAATGGTGTTTTTCATAGCTTTTAAAAATCAAGATTTTTTTGGTGTCCGGGGAAGATAATTCCTGATGCCGGAGTCAGGGATTTTTGGGCCCAAGAGGTGAAATTTTTTTTTTTTGATTCAAATATAAAAACAGACACCCGAATAGATTCGGGGTTGAATTTTGTCCTTAAAAATGGTGTTTTTCATAATTTTTAAAAATCAAGATTTTGTTGGGAAGAAAATGCCTGATGCCGGAGTCAGAGATTTTTGTGCCCAGGAGGTGAAATTTTTTTTTCCACCCAAATCTATAAACGGACGCCGGAATGAGATTCGGGGTTGAATTTCGTGCTTACAAATGGTGTTTTTCATAGCTTTTAAAAATCAAGATTTTTTTGGTGTGGGGGGAAGAACATTCCTGATGCCGGGGTCAGGGATTTTTGTGCCCAGGAGGTGAAAAATTTTTTTTGACTCAAATGTAAAAACAGACACCCGAATGAGATTCAGGGTTGAATTTTGTCCTTTAAAATGGTGTTTATCATAATAAATTCCTGATGCCGGAGTCAGGGAGTTTTGTGCCCAGGAGGTGAAATTTTTTTCCACCCAAATGTAAAAACGCACACCAGAATGAGATTCGGGGTTGAATTTCATTCTCAAAAATGGTGTTTTTCATTGCTTTTAAAAATCAAGATTTTTTTGGTGTCTGGGGAAGAAAATTCCTGATGCCAGGGTCAGGGATTTTTGTGCCCAGGAGGTGAATATTTTTTTTGACCCAAATATAAAAACGGATGCCAGAATTAGATTTGGGGTTGAATTTCGTCCTTCAAAATGGTGTTTTTCATAGTTTTTAAAAATGAAGATTTTTTTGGTGTCCGGGGAAGATAATTCCTGATGCCGGAGTCAGGGATTTTTGGGCCCAGGAGGTGAAATTTTTTTTTTTTGATTCAAATATAAAAACAGACACCCGAATAGATTCGGGGTTAAATTTTGTCCTTAAAAATGGTGTTTTTCATAATTTTTAAAAATCAAGATTTTGTTGGGAAGAAAATGCCTGATGCCGGAGTCAGAGATTTTTGTGCCCAGGAGGTGAAATTTTTTTTTCCACCCAAATCTATAAACGGACGCCGGAATGAGATTCGGGGTTGAATTTCGTGCTTAAAAATGGTGTTTTTCATAGCTTTTAAAAATCAAGATTTTTTTGGTGTCCGGGGAAGAAAATTCCTGATGCCGGGGTCAGAGAGTTTTGTGCCCAGGAGGTGAATTTTTCCCCCCCACCCAAATCTATAAACAGACGCCGGAATGAGATTCGGGGTTGAATTTCGTGCTTAAAAATGGTGTTTTTCATAGCTTTTAAAAATCATGAATTTTTTGGTGTCCCGGGGAGAAAATTCCTGATGCCGGAGTCAGGGATTTTTGTGCCCAGGAGGTGAAATTTTTTCCCACCCCCAAATCTAAAAACCGACACCAGAATGAGATTCGGGGTTGAATTTCATTCTCAAAAATGGTGGTTTTCATAGCTTTTAAAAATCAAGATTTATTTCGTGTCCGGGGAAGAAAATTCCTGATGCCGGAGTCAGGGATTTTTGTGCCCAGGAGGTGAAAAATTTTTTTTGACTTAAATGTAAAAACAGACACCCGAATGAGATTCAGGGTTGAATTTTGTCCTTTAAAATGGTGTTTATCATAATAAATTCCTGATGCCGGAGTCAGGGAGTTTTGTGCCCAGGAGGTGAAATTTTTTTCCACCCAAATGTAAAAACGCACACCAGAATGAGATTCGGGGTTGAATTTCATTCTCAAAAATGGTGTTTTTCATTGCTTTTAAAAATCAAGATTTTTTTGGTGTCTGGGGAAGAAAATTCCTGATGCCAGGGTCAGGGATTTTTGTGCCCAGGAGGTGAATATTTTTTTTTCCAACCAAATCTATAAACGGACGCCGGAATGAGATTCGGGGTTGAATTTCGTGCTTAAAAATGGTGTTTTTCATAGCTTTTAAAAATCAAGATTTTTTTGGTGTCCGGGGAAGATAATTCCTGATGCCGGAGTCAGGGATTTTTGGGCCCAGGAGGTGAAATTTTTTTTTTGATTCAAATATAAAAACAGACCCCCGAATAGATTCGGGGTTGAATTTTGTCCTTAAAAATGGTGTTTTTCATAATTTTTAAAAATCAAGATTTTGTTGGGAAGAAAATGCCTGATGCCGGAGTCAGAGATTTTTGTGCCCAGGAGGTGAAATTTTTTTTCCCACCCAAATCTATAAACGGACGCCGGAATGAGATTCGGGGTTGAATTTCGTGCTTAAAAATGGTGTTTTTCATAGCTTTTAAAAATCAAGATTTTTTTGGTGTCTGGGGAAGAAAATTCCTGATGCCGGGGCAGAGAGTTTTGTGCCCAGGAGGTGAATTTTTTCCCCCCACCCAAATCTATAAACAGACGCCGGAATGAGATTCGGGGTTGAATTTCGTGCTTAAAAATGGTGTTTTTCATAGCTTTTAAAAATCAAGAATTTTTTGGTGTCCCGGGGAGAAAATTCCTGATGCCGGAGTCAGGGATTTTTGTTCCCAGTACGTGAAATTTTTTCCCATCCCCAAATCTAAAAACCGACACCAGAATGAGATTCGGGGTTGAATTTCATTCTCAAAAATGGTGTTTTTCATAGCTTTTAAAAATCAAGATTTATTTCGTGTCCGGGGAAGAAAATTCCTGATGCCAGAGTCAGGGATTTTTGTGCCCAGGAGGTGAAAAATTTTTTTTGACTCAAATGTAAAAACAGACACCCGAATGAGATTCAGGGTTGAATTTTGTCCTTTAAAATGGTGTTTATCATAATAAATTCCTGATGCCGGAGTCAGGGAGTTTTGTGCCCAGGAGGTGAAATTTTTTTCCACCCAAATGTAAAAACGCATACCAGAATGAGATTCGGGGTTGAATTTCATTCTCAAAAATGGTGTTTTTCATTGCTTTTAAAAATCAAGATTTTTTTGGTGTCTGGGGAAGAAAATTCCTGATGCCAGGGTCAGGGATTTTTGTGCCCAGGAGGTGAATATTTTTTTTGACCCAAATATAAAAACGGATGCCAGAATTAGATTTGGGGTTGAATTTCGTCCTTCAAAATGGTGTTTTTCATAGTTTTTAAAAATGAAGATTTTTTTGGTGTCCGGGGAAGATAATTCCTGATGCCGGAGTCAGGGATTTTTGGGCCCAGGAGGTGAAATTTTTTTTTTTTTGATTCAAATATAAAAACAGACACCCGAATAGATTCGGGGTTGAATTTTGTCCTTAAAAATGGTGTTTTTCATAATTTTTAAAAATCAAGATTTTGTTGGGAAGAAAATGCCTGATGCCGGAGTCAGAGATTTTTGTGCCCAGGAGGTGAAATTTTTTTTTCCACCCAAATCTATAAACGGACGCCGGAATGAGTTTCGGGGTTGAATTTCGTGCTTAAAAATGGTGTTTTTCATAGCTTTTAAAAATCAAGAATTTTTTGGTGTCCCGGGGAGAAAATTCCTGATGCCGGAGTCAGGGATTTTTGTGCCCAGGAGGTGAAATTTTTTCCCACCCCCAAATCTAAAAACCAACACCAGAATGAGATTCGGGGTTGAATTTCATTCTCAAAAATGGTGTTTTTCATAGCTTTTAAAAATCAAGATTTATTTCGTGTCCGGGGAAGAAAATTCCTGATGCCGGAGTCAGGGATTTTTGTGCCCAGGAGGTGAAAAATTTTTTTTGACTCAAATGTAAAAACAGACACCCGAATGAGATTCAGGGTTGAATTTTGTCCTTTAAAATGGTGTTTATCATAATAAATTCCTGATGCCGGAGTCAGGGAGTTTTGTGCCCAGGAGGTGAAATTTTTTTCCACCCAAATGTAAAAACGCATACCAGAATGAGATTCGAGGTTGAATTTCATTCTCAAAAATGGTGTTTTTCATTGCTTTTAAAAATCAAGATTTTTTTGGTGTCTGGGGAAGAAAATTCCTGATGCCAGGGTCAGGGATTTTTGTGCCCAGGAGGTGAATATTTTTTTTGACCCAAATATAAAAACGGATGCCAGAATTAGATTTGGGGTTGAATTTCGTCCTTCAAAATGGTGTTTTTCATAGTTTTTAAAAATGAAGATTTTTTTGGTGTCCGGGGAAGATAATTCCTGATGCCGGAGTCAGGGATTTTTGGGCCCAGGAGGTGAAATTTTTTTTTTTTGATTCAAATATAAAAACAGACACCCGAATAGATTCGGGGTTGAATTTTGTCCTTAAAAATGGTGTTTTTCATAATTTTTAAAAATCAAGATTTTGTTGGGAAGAAAATGCCTGATGCCGGAGTCAGAGATTTTTGTGCCCAGGAGGTGAAATTTTTTTTTCCACCCAAATCTATAAACGGACGCCGGAATGAGTTTCGGGGTTGAATTTCGTGCTTAAAAATGGTGTTTTTCATAGCTTTTAAAAATCAAGATTTTTTTGGTGTCCGGGGAAGAAAATTCCTGATGCCGGGGTCAGAGAGTTTTGTGCCCAGGAGGTGAATTTTTTTCCCCCACCCAAATCTATAAACAGACGCCGGAATGAGATTCGGGGTTGAATTTCGTGCTTAAAAATGGTGTTTTTCATAGCTTTTAAAAATCAAGAATTTTTTGGTGTCCCGGGGAGAAAATTCCTGATGCCGGAGTCGGGGATTTTTGTGCCCAGGAGGTGAAATTTTTTCCCACCCCCAAATCTAAAAACTGACACCAGAATGAGATTCGGGGTTGAATTTCATTCTCAAAAATGGTGTTTTTCATAGCTTTTAAAAATCAAGATTTATTTCGTGTCCGGTGAAGAAAATTCCTGATGCCGGAGTCAGGGATTTTTGTGCCCAGGAGGTGAAAAAATTTTTTTGACTCAAATGTAAAAACAGACACCCGAATGAGATTCAGGGTTGAATTTTGTCCTTTAAAATGGTGTTTATCATAATAAATTCCTGATGCCGGAGTCAGGGAGTTTTGTGCCCAGGAGGTGAAATTTTTTTCCACCCAAATGTAAAAACGCACACCAGAATGAGATTCGGGGTTGAATTTCATTCTCAAAAATGGTGTTTTTCATTGCTTTTAAAAATCAAGATTTTTTTGGTGTCTGGGGAAGAAAATTCCTGATGCCAGGGTCAGGGATTTTTGTGCCCAGGAGGTGAATATTTTTTTTGACCCAAATATAAAAATGGATGCCAGAATTAGATTTGGGGTTGAATTTCATCCTTCAAAATGGTGTTTTTCATAGTTTTTAAAAATGAAGATTTTTTTGGGAAGAAAATGCCTGATGCCGGAGTCAGAGATTTTTGTGCCCAGGAGGTGAAATTTTTTTTTCCACCCAAATCTATAAACGGACGCCGGAATGAGATTCGGGGTTGAATTTCGTGCTTAAAAATGGTGTTTTTCATAGCTTTTAAAAATCAAGATTTTTTTGGTGTCCGGGGAAGAAAATTCCTGATGCCGGGGTCAGAGAGTTTTGTGCCCAGGAGGTGAATTTTTTCCCCCCACCCAAATCTATAAACAGACGCCGGAATGAGATTCGGGGTTGAATTTCGTGCTTAAAAATGGTGTTTTTCATAGCTTTTAAAAATCAAGAATTTTTTGGTGTCCCGGGGAGAAAATTCCTGATGCCGGAGTCAGGGATTTTTGTGCCCAGGAGGTGAAATTTTTTTTTTTTGATTCAAATATAAAAACAGACACCCGAATAGATTCGGGGTTGAATTTTGTCCTTAAAAATGGTGTTTTTCATAATTTTTAAAAATCAAGATTTGGTTGGAAAGAAAATGCCTGATGCCGGAGTCAGAGATTTTTGTGCCCAGGAGGTGAAATTTTTTTTTCCACCCAAATCTATAAACGGATGCCGGAATGAGATTCGGGGTTGAATTTCGTGCTTACAAATGGTGTTTTTCATAGCTTTTAAAAATCAAGATTTTTTTGGTGTCCGGGGAAGAAAATTCCTGATGCCGGGGTCAGAGAGTTTTGTGCCCAGGAGGTGAATTTTTTCCCCCAACCCAAATCTATAAACAGACGCCGGAATGAGATTCGGGGTTGAATTTCGTGCTTAAAAATGGTGTTTTTCATAGCTTTTAAAAATCAAGAATTTTTTGGTGTCCCGGGGAGAAAATTCCTGATGCCGGAGTCAGGGATTTTTGTGCCCAGGAGGTGAAATTTTTTCCCACCCCCAAATCTAAAAACCGACACCAGAATGAGATTCGGGGTTGAATTTCATTCTCAAAAATGGTGTTTTTCATAGCTTTTAAAAATCAAGATTTATTTCGTGTCCGGGGAAGAAAATTCCTGATGCCGGAGTCAGGGATTTTTGTGCCCAGGAGGTGAAAAAATTTTTTTGACTCAAATGTAAAAACAGACACCCGAATGAGATTCAGGGTTGAATTTTGTCCTTTAAAATGGTGTTTATCATAATAAATTCCTGATGCCGGAGTCAGGGAGTTTTGTGCCCAGGAGGTGAAATTTTTTTCCACCCAAATGTAAAAACGCACACCAGAATGAGATTCGGGGTTGAATTTCATTCTCAAAAATGGTGTTTTTCATTGCTTTTAAAAATCAAGATTTTTTTGGTGTCTGGGGAAGAAAATTCCTGATGCCGGGGTCAGAGAGTTTTGTGCCCAGGAGGTGAATTTTTTCCCCCCACCCAAATCTATAAACAGACGCCGGAATGAGATTCGGGGTTGAATTTCGTGCTTAAAAATGGTGTTTTTCATAGCTTTTAAAAATCAAGAATTTTTTGGTGTCCCGGGGAGAAAATTCCTGATGCCGGAGTCAGGGATTTTTGTGCCCAGGAGGTGAAATTTTTTCCCACCCCCAAATCTAAAAACCGACACCAGAATGAGATTCGGGGTTGAATTTCATTCTCAAAAATGGTGTTTTTCATAGCTTTTAAAAATCAAGATTTATTTCGTGTCCGGGGAAGAAAATTCCTGATGCCGGAGTCAGGGATTTTTGTGCCCAGGAGGTGAAAAAAAGTTTTTGACTCAAATGTAAAAACAGACACCCGAATGAGATTCAGGGTTGAATTTTGTCCTTTAAAATGGTGTTTATCATAATAAATTCCTGATGCCGGAGTCAGGGAGTTTTGTGCCCAGGAGGTGAAATTTTTTTCCACCCAAATGTAAAAACGCACACCAGAATGAGATTCGGGGTTGAATTTCATTCTCAAAAATGGTGTTTTTCATTGCTTTTAAAAATCAAGATTTTTTTGGTGTCTGGGGAAGAAAATTCCTGATGCCAGGGTCAGGGATTTTTGTGCCCAGGAGGTGAATATTTTTTTTGACCCAAATATAAAAACGGATGCCAGAATTAGATTTGGGGTTGAATTTCGTGCTTAAAAATGGTGTTTTTCATAGCTTTTAAAAATCAAGATTTTTTTGGTGTCCGGGGAAGATAATTCCTGATGCCGGAGTCAGGGATTTTTGGGCCCAGGAGGTGAAATTTTTTTTTTGATTCAAATATAAAAACAGACACCGGAATAGATTCAGGGTTAAATTTTGTCCTTAAAAATGGTGTTTTTCATAATTTTTAAAAATCAAGATTTTGTTGGGAAGAAAATGCCTGATGCCGGAGTCAGAGATTTTTGTGCCCAGGAGGTGAAATTTTTTTCCCCACCCAAATCTATAAACGGACGCCGGAATGAGATTCGGGGTTGAATTTCGTGCTTAAAAATGGTGTTTTTCATAGCTTTTAAAAATCAAGATTTTTTTGGTGTCCGGGGAAGAAAATTCCTGATGCCGGGGTCAGAGAGTTTTGTGCCCAGGAGGTGAATTTTTTCCCCCCACCCAAATCTATAAACAGACGCCGGAATGAGATTCGGGGTTGAATTTCATGCTTAAAAATGGTGTTTTTCATAGCTTTTAAAAATCAAGAATTTTTTGGTGTCCCGGGGAGAAAATTCCTGATGCCGGAGTCAGGGATTTTTGTGCCCAGGAGGTGAAATTTTTTCCCACCCCCAAATCTAAAACCGACACCAGAATGAGATTCGGGGTTGAATTTCATTCTCAAAAATGGTGTTTTTCATAGCTTTTAAAAATCAAGATTTATTTCGTGTCCGGGGAAGAAAATTCCTGATGCCGGAGTCAGGGATTTTTGTGCCCAGGAGGTGAAAAAATTTTTTTGACTCAAATGTAAAAACAGACACCCGAATGAGATTCAGGGTTGAATTTTGTCCTTTAAAATGGTGTTTATCATAATAAATTCCTGATGCCGGAGTCAGGGAGTTTTGTGCCCAGGAGGTGAATTTTTTTTCCACCCAAATGTAAAAACGCACACCAGAATGAGATTCGGGGTTGAATTTCATTCTCAAAAATGGTGTTTTTCATTGCTTTTAAAAATCAAGATTTTTTTGGTGTCTGGGGAAGAAAATTCCTGATGCCAGGGTCAGGGATTTTTGTGCCCAGGAGGTGAATATTTTTTTTGACCCAAATATAAAAACGGATGCCAGAATTAGATTTGGGGTTGAATTTCGTCCTTCAAAATGGTGTTTTTCATAGCTTTTAAAAATCAAGATTTTTTTGGTGTCCGGGGAAGATAATTCCTGATGCCGGAGTCAGGGATTTTTGGGCCCAGGAGGTGAATTTTTTTTTTTGATTCAAATATAAAAACAGACCCCCGAATAGATTCGGGGTTGAATTTTGTCCTTAAAAATGGTGTTTTTCATAATTTTTAAAAATCAAGATTTTGTTGGGAAGAAAATGCCTGATGCCGGAGTCAGTAATTTTTGTGCCCAGGAGGTGAATTTTTTTTTTCCACCCAAATCTATAAACGGACGCCGGAATGAGATTCGGGGTTGAATTTCGTGCTTAAAAATGGTGTTTTTCATAGCTTTTAAAAATCAAGATTTTTTTGGTGTCCGGGGAAGAAAATTCCTGATGCCGGGGTCAGAGAGTTTTGTGCCCAGGAGGTGAATTTTTTTCCCCCACCCAAATCTATAAACAGACACCCGAATGAGATTCGGGGTTGAATTTCGTGCTTAAAAATGGTGTTTTTCATAGCTTTTAAAAATCAAGAATTTTTTGGTGTCCCGGTGAGAAAATTCCTGATGCCGGAGTCAGGGATTTTTGTGCCCAGGAGGTGAAATTTTTTCCCACCCCCAAATCTAAAAACCGACACCAGAATGAGATTCGGGGTTGAATTTCATTCTCAAAAATGGTGTTTTTCATAGCTTTTAAAAATCAAGATTTATTTCGTGTCCGGGGAAGAAAATTCCTGATGCCGGAGTCAGGGATTTTTGTGCCCAGGAGGTGAAAAAAGTTTTTTGACTCAAATGTAAAAACAGACACCCGAATGAGATTCAGGGTTGAATTTTGTCCTTTAAAATGGTGTTTATCATAATAAATTCCTGATGCCGGAGTCAGGGAGTTTTGTGCCCAGGAGGTGAAATTTTTTTCCACCCAAATGTAAAAACGCACACCAGAATGAGATTCGGGGTTGAATTTCATTCTCAAAAATGGTGTTTTTCATTGCTTTTAAAAATCAAGATTTTTTTGGTGTCTGGGGAAGAAAATTCCTGATGCCAGGGTCAGGGATTTTTGTGCCCAGGAGGTGAATATTTTTTTTGACCCAAATATAAAAACGGATGCCAGAATTAGATTTGGGGTTGAATTTCGTCCTTCAAAATGGTGTTTTTCATAGTTTTTAAAAATGAAGATTTTTTTGGTGTCCGGGGAAGATAATTCCTGATGCCGGAGTCAGGGATTTTTGGGCCCAGGAGGTGAAATTTTTTTTTGACTCAAATGTAAAAACAGACACCCGAATAGATTCAGGGTTGAATTTTGTACTTAAAAATTGTGTTTTTCATAATTTTTAAAAATCAAGATTTTGTTGGGAAGAAAATTCCTGATGCCGGAGTGAGGGATTTTTTTGCCCAGGAGGTGAAAATTTTTTTCCACCTAAATCTATAAACGGACACCGGAATGAGATTCGGGGTTGAATTTCGTGCTTAAAAATGGTGTTTTTCATAGCTTTTAAAAATCAAGATTTTTTAGGTGTCCGGGGAAGAAAATTCCTGATGCCGGAGTCAGGGATTTTTGTGCCCAGGAGGTGAATGTTTATTTTTACTCAAATCTAAAAACGGACACCAGAATGAGATTCGGGGTTGCTTTTTGTCCTTAAAAATGTCATTTTTCATAGCATTTAAAAATTAAGATTTTTTTGGTGTGCGGGGAAGAAAATTCCTGATGCCGGGGTCAGAGATTTTTGTGCCCAGGAGGTGAATTTTTTTTTCCACCTAAATCTATAAACGGACACCAGAATGAGATTCGGGGTTGAATTTCTTCCTTAAAAATGGTGTTTATCATAATTTTTAAAAATCAAGATTTTGTTGGGAAGAAAATTCCTGATGCCGGAGTCAGGGATTTTTGTGCCCAGGAGGTGAAATTTTTTTCCACCCAAATGTAAAAACGCACACTAGAATGAGATTCGGGGTTGGATTTCATTCTTAAAAATGGTGTTTTTCATAGCTTTTAAATATTAAGAATTTTTTGGTGTCCGGGGAAGAAAATTCCTAATGCCGAAGGCAAGGCAAGGCAAGGCAAAGCAAGGCAAGGCAAGGCAAATTTCAAATTTCAAATTTCAAATTTCAAATTTCAAATTTCAAATTTCAAATTTCAAATTTCAAATTTCAAATTTCAAATTTCAAATTTCAAATTTCAAATTTCAAATTTCAAATTTCAAATTTCAAATTTCAAATTTCAAATTTCAAATTTCAAATTTCAAATTTCAAATTTCAAATTTCAAATTTCAAATTTCAAATTTCAAATTATTTCAAATTTCAAATTTCAAATTTCAAATTTCATTAATTTTATTTAATTTAATTTAAAATCCCTCAGTCCAGGCCAGACAATTCAAACAACCAGGTTTTTAAGTCCCGGCGATTTTTGTGCCCAGGAGGTGAATTTTTTTTTCAACCCAAATGTATAAATAGACACCAGAATGAGATTCGGGGTTGAATTTCGTCCTTCAAAATGGTGTTTTTCATAGATTTTAAATTCAAGATTTTTTTGGTGTGCGGGGAAGAAAATTCCTGATGCCGGAGTCAGGGATTTTTGTGCCCAGGAGGTGAATGTTTTTTTTTTACTCAAATCTAAAAACGGACACCAGAATGAGATTCGGGGTTGAATTTCATCCTTAAAAATGGTGTTTTCATAGCTTTTAAAAATCAAGATTTTTTTGGTGTCTGGGTAAGAAAATTCCTTATGCTGATTTTTGTGCCCAGGAGGTGAAAAAAAATTTCTGACTCAAATCTTAAAACGGACACCAGAATGAGATTCGGGGTTGCTTTTTGTCCTTAAAAATGTCATTTTTCATAGCATTTAAAAATCAAGATTTTTTTGGTGTGCGGGGAAGAAAATTCCTGATGCCAAGGTCAGGGATTTTTGTGCCCAGGAGGTGAAATTTTTTCCCCACCCAAATCTAAAAACGGACACCAGAATGAGATTCGGGGTTGAATTTCATTCTCAAAAATGGTGTTTTTCATTGCTTTTAAAAATCAAGATTTTTGCGGTGTCCGGGGAAGAAAATTCCTGATGCCAGGGTCAGGGATTTTTGTGCCCAGGAGGTGAATAATTTTTTTGACCCAAATGTAAAAACGGATGCCAGAATTAGATTTGGGGTTGAATTTCGTCCTTCAAAATGGTGTTTTTCATAGTTTTTAAAAATGAAGATTTTTTTGGTGTCAGGGGAAGATAATTCCTGATGCCGGAGTCAGGGATTTTTGGGCCCAGGAGGTGAAATTTTTTTTTTTGACTCAAATGTAAAAACAGACACCCGAATAGATTCAGGGTTGAATTTTGTACTTAAAAATTGTGTTTTTCATAATTTTTAAAAATCAAGATTTTGTTGGGAAGAAAATTCCTGATGCTGGAGTGAGGGATTTTTGTGCCCAGGAGGTGAAATTTTTTTTTCCACCTAAATCTATAAACGGACACCGGAATGAGATTCGGGGTTGAATTTCGTGCTTAAAAATGGTGTTTTTCATAGCTTTTAAAAATCAAGATTTTTTAGGTGTCCGGGGAAGAAAATTCCTGATTCCGGGGTCAGAGAGTTTTGTGCCCAGGAGGTGAATTTTTTTTCCACACCCAAATCTATAAACAGACGCCGGAATGAGATTCGGGGTTGAATTTCATGCTTAAAAATGGTGTTTTTCATAGCTTTTAAAAATCAAGAATTTTTTGGTGTCCGGGGAAGAAAATTCCTGATGCCGGAGTCAGGGATTTTTGTGCCCAGGAGGTGAATGTTTATTTTTACTCAAATCTAAAAACGGACACCAGAATGAGATTCGGGGTTGCTTTTTGTACTTAAAAATGTCATTTTTCATAGCATTTAAAAATCAAGATTTTTTTGGTGTGCGGGGAAGAAAATTCCTGATGCCGGGGTCAGGGATTTTTGTGCCCAGGAGGTGAATTTTTTTTCCCCACCCAAATCTATAAACGGACGCCGGAATGAGATTCGGGGTTGAATTTCGTGCTTAAAAATGGTGTTTTTCATAGCTTTTAAAAATCAAGAATTTTTTGGTGTCCGGGGAAGAAAATTCCTGATGCCGGGGTGAGGGATTTTTGTGCCCAGGAGGTGAATTTTTCGTTGTTGACCCAAATGTAAAAACGGATGCCAGAATTACATTCGGGGTTTAATTTCACGCTTAAAAATTGTGTTTTTTATACTTTTTAAAAATCAAGCATTTTTTGGTGTCCGGGCTAGTAAATTTCTGATGCCGGGGTCAGGGATTTTTGTGCCCAGGAGGTGAATTTTTCGTTGTTGACCCAAATGTAAAAACGGATGCCAGAATTACATTTGGGGTTGAATTTCACGCTTAAAAATGGTGTTTTTTATAGTTTTTAAAAATCAAGAATTTTTTGTTGTCCGTGAAAGAAAATTACTGATGCCGGGGTCAGGGATTTCATTTGCCTAGGAGGTGAACATTATTTTTTTGACTCAAATGTAAAAACGGACGCCAGAATTAGATTTGGGGTTTAATTTCATGCTTAAAAATGGTGTTTTCTATATTTTTTAAAAATCAAGGTTTTTTGGTGTCCGGGGAAGAAAATTCCTGATGCCGGGTTGAGGGATTTTTGTGCCCAGGAGGTGAATTTTTCGTTGTTGACCCAAATGTAAAAACGGATGCCAGAATTACATTCGGGGTTTAATTTCACGCTTAAAAATTGTGTTTTTTATACATTTTAAAAATCAAGAATTTTTTGGTTTCCGGGCTAGTAAATTTCTGATGCCGGGGTCAGGGATTTTTGTGCCCAAGAGGTGAATTTTTTTTTTGACCCAAATGTAAAAATGGACACCAGAATTACATTCGGGGTTTAATTTCACGCTTAAAAATGGTGTTTTTTATACTTTTTAAAAATCAAGCATTTTTTGGTGTCCGGGCAAGTAAATTTGTGATGCCGGGGTCAGGGATTTTTGTGCCCAGGAGGTGAAAAAGATTTTTTGACACAAATGTAAAAACCGAGTTCAGTATGAGATTCGGGGTTGAATTTCATCCTTAGAAATGGAGTTTTTTTATAGATTTTAAAAATCAAGATTTTTTTGTGTCCAGGGAAGAAAATTCGTGATGCCGGGGTCAGGGATTTTTGTGCCCAGGAGGTAATTTTTTTTTGACCCAAATGTAAAAACAGACACCAGAATTAGATTCGAGTTTTAATTTCATCCTTAAAAATGGTTTTTTTCATAGATTTTAAAAATCAAGATTTTTTGATGTCCGGGGAAGATAATTCGTGATGCCGGGGTCAGGGATTTTTGTGCCCAGGAGGTAAATTTTTTTTTTGACACAAATGTAAAAACCGAGGCCAGTATGAGATTCGGGGTTGAATTTAATCCTTAAAAATCTTTTTTTTCATAGATTTTAAAAACCAAGATTTTTTGGTGTCCGGGGAAGAAAATTCCTGATGCCGGAGTCAGGGATTTTTGTGCCCAGGGGGTGAAATTTTTTTTTTGACCCAAATGTAAAAATGGACACCAGAATTACATTCGGGGTTGAATTTCACGCTTAAAAATGGTGTTTTTTATAGTTTTTAAAAATCAAGAATTTTTTGTTGTCCGGGAAAGAAAATTACTGATGCCGGGGTCAGGGATTTTATTTGCCTAGGAGGTGAACATTTTTTTTTTGACTCAAATGTAAAAACGGACGCCAGAATTAGATTTGGGGTTTAATTTCATGCTTAAAAATGGTGTTTTCTATAGATTTTAAAAATCAAGGTTTTTTGGTGTCCGGGGAAGAAAATTCCTGATGCCGGGGTGAGGGATTTTTGTGCCCAGGAGGTGAATATTTCGTTGTTGACCCAAATGTAAAAACGGATGCCAGAATTACATTCGGGGTTTAATTTCACGCTTAAAAATGGTGTTTTTTATACTTTTTAAAAATCAAGCATTTTTTGGTGTCCGGGCTAGTAAATTTCTGATGCCGGGGTCAGGGATTTTTGTGCCCAGGAGGTGAAAAAGATTTTTTGACACAAATGTAAAAACCGAGTCCAGTATGAGATTCGGGGTTGAATTTCATCCTTAGAAATGGTGTTTTTTATACTTGTTAAAAATCAAGCATTTTTTGGTGTCCGGGCAAGTAAATTTCTGATTTCGGAGTCAGGGATTTTTGTGCCCAGGAGGTGACATTTTTTTTGACCCAAATGTAAAAACGGATGCCAGAATTACATTCGGGGTTGAATTTCACGCTTAAAAATGGTGTTTTTTATAGTTTTTAAAAATCAAGCATTTTTTGGTGTCCGGGGAAGAAAATTCCTGTTGCCGGGTTCAGGGATTTTTGTGCCCAGCGGGTGAAAAATTTTTTTTGACCCAAATGTAAAAATGGACGCCAGAATTAGATTCGGGGTTGAATTTCACCCTTGAAAATGGTGTTTTTCATAGATTTTAAAAATCAAGATTTTTTTGGTGTCAGGGGAAGAAAATTCATGATGCCAGGGTCAGGGATTTTTGTGCCCAGGAGTTGAATTTTTTTTTGTTGACCCAAATGTAAAAACGGATGCCAGAATTACATTCGGGGTTTAATTTCACGCTTAAAAATGGTGTTTTTTATACTTTTTAAAAATCAAGCATTTTTTGGTGTCCGGGCAAGTAAATTTGTGATGCCGGGGTCAGGGATTTTTGTGCCCAGGAGGTGAAAAAGATTTTTTGACACAAATGTAAAAACCGAGTTCAGTATGAGATTCGGGGTTGAATTTCATCCTTAGAAATGGAGTTTTTTTATAGATTTTAAAAATCAAGATTTTTTTGTGTCCAGGGAAGAAAATTCGTGATGCCGGGGTCAGGGATTTTTGTGCCCAGGAGGTAAATTTTTTTTGACCCAAATGTAAAAACAGACACCAGAATTAGATTCGAGTTTTAATTTCATCCTTAAAAATGGTTTTTTTCATAGATTTTAAAAATCAAGATTTTTTGATGTCCGGGGAAGAAAATTCGTGATGCCGGGGTCAGGGATTTTTGTGCCCAGGAGGTAATTTTTTTTTTTGACACAAATGTAAATACCGAGGCCAGTATGAGATTCGGGGTTGAATTTAATCCTTAAAAATCTTTTTTTTCATAGATTTTAAAAACCAAGATTTTTTGGTGTCCGGGGAAGAAAATTCCTGATGCCGGAGTCAGGGATTTTTGTGCCCAGGGGGTGAAATTTTTTTTTTGACCCAAATGTAAAAATGGACACTAGAATTAGTTTCGGGGTTGAATTTCGTCCTTAAAAATTGTGTTTTTTATACTTTTTAAAAATCAAGCATTTTTTGGTGTCCGGGCAAGTAAATTTCTGATGCCGGGGTCAGGGACTTTTGTGCCCAGGAGGTGAATTTTTTTTTGACCCAAATGTAAAAATGGACACCAGAATTACATTCGGGGTTGAATTTCACGCTTAAAAATGGTGTTTTTTATACTTTTTAAAAATCAAGAATTTTTTGTTGTCCGGGAAAGAAAATTACTGATGCCGGGGTCAGGGATTTTATTTGCCTAAGAGGTGAACATTTTTTTTTTACTCAAATGTAAAAACGGACGCCAGAATTAGATTTGGGGTTTAATTTCATGCTTAAAAATGGTGTTTTCTATAGATTTTAAAAATCAAGGTTTTTTGGTGTCCGGGGAAGAAAATTCCTGATGCCGGGTTGAGGGATTTTTGTGCCCAGGAGGTGAATTTTTCGTTGTTGACCCAAATGTAAAAACGGATGCCAGAATTACATTCGGGGTTTAATTTCACGCTTAAAAATTGTGTTTTTTATACTTTTTAAAAATCAAGAATTTTTTGGTGTCCGGGCTAGTAAATTTCTGATGCCGGGGTCAGGGATTTTTGTGCCCAGGAGGTGAATTTTTTTTTTGACCCAAATGTAAAAATGGACACCAGAATTACATTCGGGGTTTAATTTCACGCTTAAAAATGGTGTTTTTTATACTTTTTAAAAATCAAGCATTTTTTGGTGTCCGGGCAAGTAAATTTGTGATGCCGGGGTCAGGGATTTTTGTGCCCAGGAGGTGAAAATGATTTTTTGACACAAATGTAAAAACCGAGTTCAGTATGAGATTCGGGGTTGAATTTCATCCTTAGAAATGGAGTTTTTTTATAGATTTTAAAAATCAAGATTTTTTTGTGTCCAGGGAAGAAAATTCGTGATGCCGGGGTCAGGGATTTTTGTGCCCAGGAGGTAAATTTTTTTTGACCCAAATGTAAAAATAGACACCAGAATTAGATTCGAGTTTTAATTTCATCCTTAAAAATGGTTTTTTTCATAGATTTTAAAAATCAAGATTTTTTGATGTCCGGGGAAGATAATTCGTGATGCCGGGGTCAGGGATTTTTGTGCCCAGGAGGTAAATTTTTTTTTTGACACAAATGTAAAAACCGAGGCCAGTATGAGATTCGGGGTTGAATTTAATCCTTAAAAATCTTTTTTTTCATAGATTTTAAAGACCAAGATTTTTTGGTGTCCGGGGAAGAAAATTCCTGATGCCGGAGTCAGGGATTTTTGTGCCCAGGGGGTGAAATTTTTTTTTTGACCCAAATGTAAAAATGGACACTAGAATTAGTTTCGGGGTTGAATTTCGTCCTTAAAAATTGTGTTTTTTATACTTTTTAAAAATCAAGCATTTTTTGGTGTCCGGGCAAGTAAATTTCTGATGCCGGGGTCAGGGACTTTTGTGCCCAGGAGGTGAATTTTTTTTTGACCCAAATGTAAAAATGGACACCAGAATTACATTCGGGGTTGAATTTCACGCTTAAAAATGGTGTTTTTTATACTTTTTAAAAATCAAGAATTTTTTGTTGTCCGGGAAAGAAAATTACTGATGCCGGGGTCAGGGATTTTATTTGCCTAAGAGGTGAACATTTTTTTTTTACTCAAATGTAAAAACGGACGCCAGAATTAGATTTGGGGTTTAATTTCATGCTTAAAAATGGTGTTTTCTATAGATTTTAAAAATCAAGGTTTTTTGGTGTCCGGGGAAGAAAATTCCTGATGCCGGGTTGAGGGATTTTTGTGCCCAGGAGGTGAATTTTTCGTTGTTGACCCAAATGTAAAAACGGATGCCAGAATTACATTCGGGGTTTAATTTCACGCTTAAAAATTGTGTTTTTTATACTTTTTAAAAATCAAGAATTTTTTGGTGTCCGGGCTAGTAAATTTCTGATGCCGGGGTCAGGGATTTTTGTGCCCAGGAGGTGAATTTTTTTTTTGACCCAAATGTAAAAATGGACACCAGAATTACATTCGGGGTTTAATTTCACGCTTAAAAATGGTGTTTTTTATACTTTTTAAAAATCAAGCATTTTTTGGTGTCCGGGCAAGTAAATTTGTGATGCCGGGGTCAGGGATTTTTGTGCCCAGGAGGTGAAAATGATTTTTTGACACAAATGTAAAAACCGAGTTCAGTATGAGATTCGGGGTTGAATTTCATCCTTAGAAATGGAGTTTTTTTATAGATTTTAAAAATCAAGATTTTTTTGTGTCCAGGGAAGAAAATTCGTGATGCCGGGGTCAGGGATTTTTGTGCCCAGGAGGTAAATTTTTTTTGACCCAAATGTAAAAATAGACACCAGAATTAGATTCGAGTTTTAATTTCATCCTTAAAAATGGTTTTTTTCATAGATTTTAAAAATCAAGATTTTTTGATGTCCGGGGAAGATAATTCGTGATGCCGGGGTCAGGGATTTTTGTGCCCAGGAGGTAAATTTTTTTTTTGACACAAATGTAAAAACCGAGGCCAGTATGAGATTCGGGGTTGAATTTAATCCTTAAAAATCTTTTTTTTCATAGATTTTAAAAACCAAGATTTTTTGGTGTCCGGGGAAGAAAATTCCTGATGCCGGAGTCAGGGATTTTTGTGCCCAGGGGGTGAAATTTTTTTTTTGACCCAAATGTAAAAATGGACACCAGAATTACATTCGGGGTTGAATTTCACGCTTAAAAATGGTGTTTTTTATAGTTTTTAAAAATCAAGAATTTTTTGTTGTCCGGGAAAGAAAATTACTGATGCCGGGGTCAGGGATTTTATTTGCCTAGGAGGTGAACATTTTTTTTTTGACTCAAATGTAAAAACGGACGCCAGAATTAGATTTGGGGTTTAATTTCATGCTTAAAAATGGTGTTTTCTATAGATTTTAAAAATCAAGGTTTTTTGGTGTCCGGGGAAGAAAATTCCTGATGCCGGGGTGAGGGATTTTTGTGCCCAGGAGGTGAATATTTCGTTGTTGACCCAAATGTAAAAACGGATGCCAGAATTACATTCGGGGTTTAATTTCACGCTTAAAAATTGTGTTTTTTATACTTTTTAAAAATCAAGAATTTTTTGGTGTCCGGGCTAGTAAATTTCTGATGCCGGGGTCAGGGATTTTTGTGCCCAGGAGGTGAATTTTTTTTTTGACCCAAATGTAAAAATGGACACCAGAATTACATTCGGGGTTTAATTTCACGCTTAAAAATGGTGTTTTTTATACTTTTTAAAAATCAAGCATTTTTTGGTGTCCGGGCAAGTAAATTTGTGATGCCGGGGTCAGGGATTTTTGTGCCCAGGAGGTGAAAATGATTTTTTGACACAAATGTAAAAACCGAGTTCAGTATGAGATTCGGGGTTGAATTTCATCCTTAGAAATGGAGTTTTTTTATAGATTTTAAAAATCAAGATTTTTTTGTGTCCAGGGAAGAAAATTCGTGATGCCGGGGTCAGGGATTTTTGTGCCCAGGAGGTAAATTTTTTTTGAGCCAAATGTAAAAATAGACACCAGAATTAGATTCGAGTTTTAATTTCATCCTTAAAAATGGTTTTTTTCATAGATTTTAAAAATCAAGATTTTTTGATGTCCGGGGAAGATAATTCGTGATGCCGGGGTCAGGGATTTTTGTGCCCAGGAGGTAAATTTTTTTTTTGACACAAATGTAAAAACCGAGGCCAGTATGAGATTCGGGGTTGAATTTAATCCTTAAAAATCTTTTTTTTCATAGATTTTAAAAACCAAGATTTTTTGGTGTCCGGGGAAGAAAATTCCTGATGCCGGAGTCAGGGATTTTTGTGCCCAGGGGGTGAAATTTTTTTTTTGACCCAAATGTAAAAATGGACACCAGAATTACATTCGGGGTTGAATTTCACGCTTAAAAATGGTGTTTTTTATAGTTTTTAAAAATCAAGAATTTTTTGTTGTCCGGGAAAGAAAATTACTGATGCCGGGGTCAGGGATTTTATTTGCCTAGGAGGTGAACATTTTTTTTTGACTCAAATGTAAAAACGGACGCCAGAATTAGATTTGGGGTTTAATTTCATGCTTAAAAATGGTGTTTTCTATAGATTTTAAAAATCAAGGTTTTTTGGTGTCCGGGGAAGAAAATTCCTGATGCCGGGGTGAGGGATTTTTGTGCCCAGGAGGTGAATATTTCGTTGTTGACCCAAATGTAAAAACGGATGCCAGAATTACATTCGGGGTTTAATTTCACGCTTAAAAATGGTGTTTTTTATACTTTTTAAAAATCAAGCATTTTTTGGTGTCCGGGCTAGTAAATTTCTGATGCCGGGGTCAGGGATTTTTGTGCCCAGGAGGTGAAAAAGATTTTTTGACACAAATGTAAAAACCGAGTCCAGTATGAGATTCGGGGTTGAATTTCATCCTTAGAAATGGTGTTTTTTATACTTTTTAAAAATCAAGCATTTTTTGGTGTCCGGGCAAGTAAATTTCTGATTTCGGAGTCAGGGATTTTTGTGCCCAGGAGGTGACATTTTTTTTGACCCAAATGTAAAAACGGATGCCACAATTACATTCGGGGTTGAATTTCACACTTAAAAATGGTGTTTTTTATAGTTTTTAAAAATCAAGCATTTTTTGGTGTCCGGGGAAGAAAATTCCTGTTGCCGGGTTCAGGGATTTTTGTGCCCAGCGGGTGAAAAATTTTTTTTGACCCAAATGTAAAAATGGACGCCAGAATTAGATTCGGGGTTGAATTTCACCCTTGAAAATGGTGTTTTTCATAGATTTTAAAAATCAAGATTTTTTTGGTGTCAGGGGAAGAAAATTCGTGATGCCAGGGTCAGGGATTTTTGTGCCCAGGAGTTGAATTTTTTTTTGTTGACCCAAATGTAAAAACGGATGCCAGAATTACATTCGGGGTTTAATTTCACGCTTAAAAATGGTGTTTTTTATACTTTTTAAAAATCAAGCATTTTTTGGTGTCCGGGCAAGTAAATTTCTGATGCCGGGGTCAGGGACTTTTGTGCCCAGGAGGTGAAAAAGATTTTTTGACACAAATGTAAAAACCGAGTCCAGTATGAGATTCGGGGTTGAATTTCATCCTTAGAAATGGAGTTTTTTTATAGATTTTAAAAATCAAGATTTTTTTGTGTCCAGGGAAGAAAATTCGTGATGCCGGGGTCAGGGATTTTTGTGCCCAGGAGGTAAATTTTTTTTGACCCAAATGTAAAAACAGACACCAGAATTAGATTTGGGGTTTAATTTCATGCTTAAAAATGGTGTTTTTTATAGATTTTAAAAATCAAGGTTTTTTGGTGTCCGGGGAAGAAAATTCCTGTTGACGGGGTCAGGGATTTTTGTGCCCAGGAGGTGAATTTTTTTTTTGACACAAATGTAAAAACCTAGGACAGTATGAGATTCGGGGTTGAATTTCATCCTTAGAAATGGTGTTTTTTATAGATTTTAAAAATCAAGATTTTTTGGTGTCCGGGGAAGAAAATTCCTGATGCCGGAGTCTGGGATTTTTGTGCCCAGGGGGTGAAATTTTTTTTTTGACCCAAATGTAAAAATGGACACTAGAATTAGTTTCGGGGTTGAATTTCGTCCTTAAAAATTGTGTTTTTTATACTTTTTAAAAATCAAGCATTTTTTGGTGTCCGGGCAAGTAAATTTCTGATGCCGGGGTCAGGGACTTTTGTGCCCAGGAGGTGAATTTTTTTTTGACCCAAATGTAAAAATGGACACCAGAATTACATTCGGGGTTGAATTTCACGCTTAAAAATGGTGTTTTTTATACTTTTTAAAAATCAAGCATTTTTTGGTGTCTGGCCAAGTAAATTTCTGATGCCGGGGTCAGGGATTTTATTTGCCTAGGAGGTAAACATTTTTTTTAACCCAAATGTAAAAACGGACGCCAGAGTTAGTTTTGGGGTTTAATTTCATGCTTAAAAATGGTGTTTTTTATAGATTTTAAAAATCAAGGTTTTTTGGTGTCCGGGGAAGAAAATTCCTGTTGACGGGGTCAGGGATTTTTGTGCCCAGGAGGTGAATTTTTTTTTTGACACAAATGTAAAAACCTAGGACAGTATGAGATTCGGGGTTGAATTTCATCCTTAGAAATGGTGTTTTTTATAGATTTTAAAAATCAAGATTTTTTTGTGTCCAGGGAAGAAAATTCGTGATGCCGGGGTCAGGATTTTTGTGCCCAGGAGGTAAATTTTTTTTGACCCAAATGTAAAAACAGACACCAGAATTAGATTCGAGTTTTAATTTCATCCTTAAAAATGGTTTTTTTCATAGATTTTAAAAATCAAGATTTTTTGATGTCCGGGGAAGAAAATTCGTGATGCCGGGGTCAGGGATTTTTGTGCCCAGGAGGTAAATTTTTTTTTTGACACAAATGTAAATACCGAGGCCAGTATGAGATTCGGGGTTGAATTTAATCCTTAAAAATCTTTTTTTTCATAGATTTTAAAAACCAAGATTTTTTGGTGTCCGGGGAAGAAAATTCCTGATGCCGGAGTCAGGGATTTTTGTGCCCAGGGGGTGAAATTTTTTTTTTGACCCAAATGTAAAAATGGACACTAGAATTAGTTTCGGGGTTGAATTTCGTCCTTAAAATTGTGTTTTTTATACTTTTTAAAAATCAAGCATTTTTTGGTGTCCGGGCAAGTAAATTTCTGATGCCGGGGTCAGGGACTTTTGTGCCCAGGAGGTGAATTTTTTTTTGACCCAAATGTAAAAATGGACACCAGAATTACATTCGGGGTTGAATTTTACGCTTAAAACTGGTGTTTTTTATAGTTTTTAAAAATCAAGCATTTTTTGGTGTCTGGGAAAGAA
The DNA here is from genome assembly GCF_947247035.1 of Vipera ursinii. Taxonomy (NCBI): domain Eukaryota; kingdom Metazoa; phylum Chordata; class Lepidosauria; order Squamata; family Viperidae; genus Vipera; species Vipera ursinii. Next base: position 163,389,667 of record NC_139513.1, on the reverse strand, counting down.
AATTACTTTTGCCGGGGTCAGGGATTTTATTTGCCTAGGAGGTGAACATTTTTTTTTTTACTCAAATGTAAAAACTGACGCCAGAATTAGATTTGGGGTTTAATTTCATGCTTAAAAATGGTGTTTTCTATAGATTTTAAAAATCAAGCATTTTTTGGTGTCCGGGCAAGTAAATTTTTGATGCCGGGGTCAGGGATTTTTGTGCCCAGGGGGTGAAAAAGATTTTTTGACACAAATGTAAAAACCGAGGCCAGTATGAGATTCGGGGTTGAATTTCATCCTTAGAAATGGTGTTTTTTATAGATTTTAAAAATCAAGATTTTTTTGTGTCCAGGGAAGAAAATTCGTGATGCCGGGGTCAGGGATTTTTGTGCCCAGGAGGTAAATTTTTTTTGACCCAAATGTAAAAACAGACACCAGAATTAGTTTCGAGTTTTAATTTCATCCTTAAAAATGGTTTTTTTCATAGATTTTAAAAATCAAGATTTTTTGGTGTCCGGGGAAGAAAATTCGTGATTAGGGATTTTTGTGCCCAGGAGGTAAATTTTTTTTGACACAAATGTAAAAACCGAGGCCAATATGAGATTCGGGGTTGAATTTCATCCTTAGAAATGGTGTTTTTAATAGTTTTTAAAAATCAAGCATTTTTTGGTGTCCGGGGAAGAAAATTCGTGATGCTGGGGTCAGGGATTTTTGTGCCCAGGAGGTGAAATATTTTTTTTTGACCCAAATGTAAAAACGGACTCCAGAATTAGATTTGGGGTTTAATTTCATCCTTGAAAATGGTGTTTTTCATAGATTTTAAAAATCAAGATTTTTTTGTGTCCGGGGAAGAAAATTCGTGATGCCAGGAATTTTTATGCCCAGCAGGTAAATTGTTTTTTGACCCAAATGTAAAAGCAGACACCAGAATTAGATTCGAGGTTTAATTGCATCCTTAAAAATGGTGTTTTCTATACTTTTTATAAATGAAGATATTTTTGGTGTCCAGGGAAGAAAATTCCTGATGCCGGAGTCAGGGATTTTTGTGCCCAGGAGGTGAATGTTTATTTTTACTCAAATCTAAAAACGGACACCAGAATGAGATTCGGGGTTGCTTTTTGTCCTTAAAAATGTCATTTTTGATAGCATTTAAAAATCAAGATTTTTTTGGTGTGCGGGGAAGAAAATTCCTGATGCCGGGGTCAGGGATTTTTGTGCCCAGGAGGTGAATTTTTTTTTCCACCCAAATCTATAAACGGACACCAGAATGAGATTCGGGGTTGAATTTCGTGCTTAAAAATGGTGTTTTTCATAGCTTTTAAAAATCAAGATTTTTTTGGTGTACGGGGAAGAAAATTCCTGATGCCGGGGTCAGAGAGTTTTGTGCCCAGGAGGTGAATTTTTTTTTCCCACCCAAATCTATAAACAGACGCCGGAATGAGATTCGGGGTTGAATTTCATGCTTAAAAATGGTGTTTTTTATAGCTTTTAAAAATCAAGAATTTTTTGGTGTCCGGGGAAGAAAATTCCTGATGCCGGAGTCAGGGACTTTTATTTATTTATTTATTTATTTTAATTCCATTTATATCCCGCCCTTCTCCGAAGACTCAGGGCGGTTTACAAGCTTAGCAGTAGCCTTCATTCTATGTATATGCCTGCTTATTAGGGCTTTCACACACACCCCAAGCGGCATTATTACAAAGTCAGCTTAATTGCCCCCAACAATCTGGGTCCTTTTGTGCCCAGGAGGTGAAATTATTTTCCACTCAAATGTAAAAACGGATGCCAGAATTAGATTTGGGGTTTAATTTCATGCTTAAAAATGGTTTTTTCTATAGATTTTAAAAATCAAGGTTTTTTAGTGTCCAGGGAAGAAAATTCCTGATGCCGGGGTGAGGGATTTTTGTGCCCAGGAGGTGAATTTTTCGTTGTTGACCCAAATGTAAAAACGGATGCCAGAATTACATTCGGGGTTTAATTTCACGCTTAAAAATTGTGTTTTTTATACTTTTTAAAAATCAAGCATTTTTTGGTGTCCGGGCTAGTAAATTTCTGATGCCGGGGTCAGGGATTTTTGTGCCCAGGAGGTGAATTTTTCATTGTTGACCCAAATGTAAAAACGGATGCCAGAATTACATTCGGGGTTGAATTTCACGCTTAAAAATGGTGTTTTTTATAGTTTTGAAAAGTCAAGAATTTTTTGTTGTCCGGGAAAGAAAATTACTGATGCCGGGGTCAGGGATTTTATTTGCCTAGGAGGTGAACATTATTTTTTTGACTCAAATGAAAAAACGGATGCCAGAATTAGATTTGGGGTTTAATTTCATGCTTAAAAATGGTGTTTTCTATAGATTTTAAAAATCAAGGTTTTTTGGTGTCCGGGGAAGAAAATTCCTGATGCCGGGGTGAGGGATTTTTCTGCCCAGGAGGTGAATATTTCGTTGTTGACCCAAATGTAAAAACGGATGCCAGAATTACATTCGGGGTTTAATTTCACGCTTAAAAATGGTGTTTTTTATACTTTTTAAAAATCAAGCATTTTTTGGTGTCCGGGCAAGTAAATTTTTGATTCCGGGGTCAGGGATTTTTGTGCCCAGGGGGTGAAATTTTTTTTTTGACCCAAATGTAAAAATGGACACTAGAATTAGTTTCGGGGTTGAATTTCACGCTTAAAAATGGTGTTTTTTATAGTTTTTAAAAATCAAGAATTTTTTGTTGTCCGGGAAAGAAAATTACTGATGCCGGGGTCAGGGATTTTTGTGCCCAGGAGGTGATTTTTTTTTTTTGACTCAAATGTAAAAACGGACGCCAGAATTAGATTTGGGGTTTAATTTCATGCTTAAAAATGGTGTTTTCTATAGATTTTAAAAATCAAGGTTTTTTGGTGTCCGGGGAAGAAAATTCCTGATGCCGGGGTGAGGGATTTTTGTGCCCAGGACGTGAATTTTTCATTGTTGACCCAAATGTAAAAACGGATTCCAGAATTACATTCGGGGTTTAATTTCACGCTTAAAAATTGTGTTTTTTATACTTTTTAAAAATCAAGAATTTTTTGGTGTCCGGGCTAGTAAATTTCTGATGCCGGGGTCAGGGATTTTTGTGCCCAGGAGGTGAATTTTTTTTTGACCCAAATGTAAAAATGGACACCAGAATTACATTCGGGGTTGAATTTCACGCTTAAAAATGGTGTTTTTTATAGTTTTTAAAAATCAAGAATTTTTTGTTGTCCGGGAAAGAAAATTACTGATGCCGGGGTCAGGGATTTTATTTGCCTAGGAGGTGAACATTTTTTTTTTGACTCAAATGTAAAAACGGACGCCAGAATTAGATTTGGGGTTTAATTTCATGCTTAAAAATGGTGTTTTCTATAGATTTTAAAAATCAAGGTTTTTTGGTGTCCGGGGAAGAAAATTCCTGATGCCGGGGTGAGGGATTTTTGTTCCCAGGAGGTGAATATTTCGTTGTTTACCCAAATGTAAAAACGGATGCCAGAATTACATTCGGGGTTTAATTTCACGCTTAAAAATGGTGTTTTTTATACTTTTTAAAAATCAAGCATTTTTTGGTGTCCGGGCTAGTAAATTTCTGATGCCGGGGTCAGGGATTTTTGTGCCCAGGAGGTGAAAAAGATTTTTTGACACAAATGTAAAAATCGAGTCCAGTATGAGATTCGGGGTTGAATTTCATCCTTAGAAATGGTGTTTTTTATACTTTTTAAAAATCAAGCATTTTTTGGTGTCCGGGCAAGTAAATTTCTGATTTCAGAGTCAGGGATTTTTGTGCCCAGGAGGTGACATTTTTTTTGACCCAAATGTAAAAACGGACGCCAGAATTACATTCGGGGTTGAATTTCACGCTTAAAAATGGTGCTTTTTATAGTTTTTAAAAATCAAGCATTTTTTGGTGTCCGGGGAAGAAAATTCCTGTTGCCGGGTTCAGGGATTTTTGTGCCCAGCGGGTGAAAATTTTTTTTTGACCCAAATGTAAAAACGGACGCCAGAATTAGATTCAGGGTTGAATTTCATCCTTGAAAATGGTGTTTTTCATAGATTTTAAAAATCAAGATTTTTTGGTGTCCGGGGAAGAGAATTCCTGATGCCGGAGTCAGGGATTTTTGTGCCCGGGAGGTGAGATTTTTTTTTGACCCAAATGTAAAAATGGACGCCAGAATTACATTCGGGGTTTAATTTCACGCTTAAAAATGGTGTTTTTTATACTTTTTAAAAATCAAGCATTTTTTGGTGTCCGGGCTAGTAAATTTCTGATGCCGGGGTCAGGGATTTTATTTGCCTAGGAGGTAAACATTTTTTTTTACCCAAATGTAAAAACGGATGCCAGAATTAGATTTGGGGTTTAATTTCATGCTTAAAAATGGTGTTTTTTATAGATTTTAAAAATCAAGGTTTTTTGGTGTCCGGGGAAGAAAATTCCTGTTGACGGGGTCAGGGATTTTTGTGCCCAGGAGGTGAATTTTTTTTTGACACAAATGTAAAAACCTAGGACAGTATGAGATTCGGGGTTGAATTTCATCCTTAGAAATGGTGTTTTTTATAGATTTTAAAAATCAAGATTTTTTTGTGTCCAGGGAAGAAAATTCGTGATGCCGGGGTCAGGATTTTTGTGCCCAGGAGGTAAATTTTTTTTGACCCAAATGTAAAAACAGACACCAGAATTAGATTCGAGTTTTAATTTCATCCTTAAAAATTTTTTTTTTCATAGATTTTAAAAATCAAGAATTTTTTGGTGTCCGGGCAAGAAAATTCCTGATGCCAGGGTCAGGGATTTTTGTGCCCAGGAGGTGAATTTTTTTTTTGACCCAAATGTAAAAATGGACACCAGAATTACATTCGGGGTTGAATTTCACGCTTAAAACTGGTGTTTTTTATAGTTTTTAAAAATCAAGAATTTTTTGTTGTCCGGGAAAGAAAATTACTTTTGCCGGGGTCAGGGATTTTATTTGCCTAGGAGGTGAACATTTTTTTTACTCAAATGTAAAAACGGACGCCAGAATTAGATTTGGGGTTTAATTTCATGCTTAAAAATGGTGTTTTCTATAGATTTTAAAAATCAAGCATTTTTTGGTGTCCGGGCAAGTAAATTTTTGATGCCGGGGTCAGGGATTTTTGTGCCCAGGGGGTGAAAAAGATTTTTTGACACAAATGTAAAAACCGAGGCCAGTATGAGATTCGGGGTTGAATTTCATCCTTAGAAATGGTGTTTTTTATAGATTTTAAAAATCAAGATTTTTTTGTGTCCAGGGAAGAAAATTCGTGATGCCGGGGTCAGGGATTTTTGTGCCCAGGAGGTAAATTTTTTTTGACCCAAATGTAAAAACAGACACCAGAATTAGATTCGAGTTTTAATTTCATCCTTAAAAATGGCTTTTTTCATAGATTTTAAAAATCAAGATTTTTTGGTGTCCGGGGAAGAAAATTCGTGATTAGGGATTTTTGTGCCCAGGAGGTAAATTTTTTTTGACACAAATGTAAAAACCGAGGCCAATATGAGATTCGGGGTTGAATTTCATCCTTAGAAATGGTGTTTTTAATAGTTTTTAAAAATCAAGCATTTTTTGGTGTCCGGGGAAGAAAATTCGTGATGCTGGGGTCAGGGATTTTTGTGCCCAGGAGGTGAAATATTTTTTTTTTACCCAAATGTAAAAACGGACTCCAGAATTAGATTTGGGGTTTAATTTCATCCTTGAAAATGGTGTTTTTCATAGATTTTAAAAATCAAGATTTTTTTGTGTCCGGGGAAGAAAATTCGTGATGCCAGGAATTTTTATGCCCAGCAGGTAAATTGTTTTTTGACCCAAATGTAAAAGCAGACACCAGAATTAGATTCGAGGTTTAATTGCATCCTTAAAAATGGTGTTTTCTATACTTTTTATAAATGAAGATATTTTTGGTGTCCAGGGAAGAAAATTCCTGATGCCGGAGTCAGGGATTTTTGTGCCCAGGAGGTGAATATTTATTTTTACTCAAATCTAAAAACGGACACCAGAATGAGATTCGGGGTTGCTTTTTGTCCTTAAAAATGTCATTTTTCATAGCATTTAAAAATCAAGATTTTTTTGGTGTGCGGGGAAGAAAATTCCTGATGCCGGGGTCAGGGATTTTTGTGCCCAGGAGGTGAATTTTTTTTTCCACCCAA